>NC_066343.1:7834853-7983237 GCF_022539315.1 Serinus canaria
CTGCTGCACTGGCCCAGAGAAGCCACTGCTGCTGCAGGGCAGAAGGGAGCAGAGCTTCCATGGTGCCGCTGCTCCCCCAGTCTCCTGCAGGAGCAGAGCCATCTCCTGATGGAGATATTCCTCATGCTCCTGTATCCCTTTGGCTGTGGTCACATCGGCCTGGTGCTTCAGGTTCAGGCTGGGCCAGATGCCCAGCAGAGCCAGGATGAGAGTTGTTGTTGGACCCATGGCCTGGAGGAGATGGGGGGAGAGGGCATGGAGCATGAATGGCTGGGAGGGAGCAGGGGGCTGGTGACACCTGCAATGTCCCCAGAGCCTCTCTGGGCACCTGCCATGCTGTCAGCCCCCAGCCCCACTTCTCCCAGCCCTGGGGAGAGTGCCCTGCCCTGAGGGTTCCAGCTCTCACTCTGGCTTTAAACTCCCAGGGCATCTTTTCCAGCCCCCATCCAGCCCAGCATTCCTCCTCTGTGTGCACTCACTGGCTGCCAGAATCCAAGTGTGCTGGGGCTGGGGCTGCCTGGCCCAGCTTCCAGTTTGACACACCCTCCATGATACTGAAACCCCCAGAGCCACCCCTTCCAGGGCACCAGCTCCACCCTTGGTCCCCACTGCTGGGCTCAGCGGCTCCTGGGCATCCCCACCCTGGGCAAACCCAGCCACAGGAGCCCCCAGGGCACTCTGGACTAAAGGGGTCCTTGCCCAGCCCCTCCAAAGGTGTAGCTGAAAGGAACACGGGGACTGTAGGTGGATGTTGCTGGCTTAGGTGGAGAGGTGAGATAATTTCTGTCATCTTACTCTGAGTTTTATTGCAATGAAGAGTTACGTCCCCTTGCACAGAGACAAAATTCTCCTCCTCCACCTCCTCTTGTACTTTTGCATTGCTTCTACTCCTGTAATTTGTTAGCCTGGAGAAGGGATCCATCCCCACCTTGCTGCCATCTGCTTCCAGGGCATTGTAGAGGGGGATAAGGTCTCCCCTGAGCCTCCTTTCCTCCAGGACAAATGCTTCCACCTTCCTCAGCCCCTCATGGCTTAATCTCCAGACACTTCCCCAACTCCATTGAGCTTCTCTGGACAGATTCCAGCACCTCAATGCCTTTCTTGCCATCAGGGGCCTAAAACTGACCACAGGACATGAGATGTGATCTCAGCAGTGCTTTTCCCTCAGCCATTGAGTGGGTCACCTTGTCATAGAAGGAGACTGGGCTGGTGAAGCAAGGCTTGCCCTGTGGTCACAGCTCTCCTCCTTGCTGCTTTTCAATGCATTGAAACCAAATCCACGTCTAGTTTACATGAAAAAGTTTTCATGATGAAACTGATTCTTTCATTCTGGTTGGTTTTGGTCAAACTGGAAGCAGCAGTGTCAGAAAGTGACCCAGACTGCAGGCAACACTTTCGAGTCATGGTCATATGCTAATGGTGTCTACATTTGCCCCTTTACTGCAGACTGAAGTTTCTAATCTTTAGTACAAGATACAGGTGGGTTTTTTGGGCTTTTTTAAAATTTTTTTTATTTCCCCCAAACTATTTGGATTTTTTGAAGACCAGGGAGGGCCAACATATGTAAGGACTTCAGAGCTCTCACCCAGTGTTTGCATATTCTCCTGGAAAGGGGAAGAGCTAAATGAGAACAGGCCAGCCAGCAATGAGGAAGGTCAGATTCCAGCATGTTCACTGCCCTCCTGCCCTGCTGGCTCATCCACTTTCCAGCTCCTTACAAGTGCAACCCAGCAGAGCAACACGTGGAGCAAGGGTGACACGCTGTGATAATCCGGGAGAAGTACAGGGGCGTTCCTGCGGTTGTCCCCTCTGTGCTCGGGATGATTTCAAATGCCCAGTGGATGGAATTTGCTCCCTGTGGCTCAGGGCCGGCTGAATGTCCACCTCCCAGGGTCTGTGAGCACACAGGATCAGCAGTTCCACGGGAGTAAGCTCAGCCCCAAAAGCAAGTGAGAGGAAAACACAATGTCCAGAGCACGAGCTCTGTTGGTCTTAGCAAGGCTGCCCGTCCTCTTAAGGAAGAGAAAAACAGTGTTTAAACCTAGAGGTAAAAATTTCCCAAATAAAATCCTGTAAAACAGGTTGCTCCTTGATCCTGGGAGTCAATCAAGTTTGGACTCTCAGATTTGTGCCTTCTCCTTTCCTACTGAGTTTCAATAAGGCTGCAGCAGAAGGTCCTGCCTTGCAAGACGTTAAGGGATTTGAAGGTGTCATGAGATGAATCCAGAAAGGCTTCAGCCTATTAGATACAAAAACCTTTCTGACTATCAAAAATATTAGGAAAGAAACCAAACAGAATGTCCTCTGGTGCCTAATAAATTGTGAACTCTGAAGGAAGTTTTATTTTCAAATAATACCACTTATAACAACAACTGGGAAAAGTTATTCCAAGTATGGACATACCTGCTGCCCCTGGGTCTGTTGTATTTCTTGTACAAATAGAAGAAAATAAAAAAAGCTTCATAGGGCTCAAACCTCTTTAGGAAAATAGGCTAAGAATGCAAGATAGGTTTTGTTTTAGGAAAACAGGAGCCCAGGAAACAAACACATTTAGTAATGATGAGTATCCTGGGCAAGATTAATCTGTTTTCCAGCATTGCTTTGGGTATTGTCTGTCTTAAAAAGGAGGCTTAAATTGGCTTTTTCACCATATCTGAATTCCCAGTGTCTTTAAAACCAGCAGGTCATGGAGCATGGCTGCTGTGACCAGAGGAGCTGGGGTTAGAGCTGGAAATGAAGCAGCCTGAATTCCTGTGGGATCCTGAGAGCACAGACAGCGTGTTCCCACCCCAGGAGGGCCATGCTTCTTTTCAGATTCCTGATGAAAAAGGCCCCCAAGCTGTTGCAGCTGGATGATGATAAACTGGAGCTGTTCCTCTCACAGAGCAACACAAGTCTGATCTCTGTCCTGGAGCTACAGCTGAATGATATTGCCTGATTTCCAGCATTTACTGAAAGACAGAGCCCTTACAGACAGAAAAAGGCCATTGATATGTGACAGCTCCTTCCCTTACACAAACTGAGTTTTCAGAGGTTTTGCTCAAATGAGGATAAGAAACCTGATACCAGTTCTCATTGTGCTGTCTTTGAAAAATAAAGGAAAACCTTTCCTAGAAAAAAATATCACATTCATAAAGCCTACATAAATTATTGCTGTGTCTCCAGTCTGTGTCTGTTTTGCATTATTAACCAATCTAGGTTTTATTGTGAAGCTTCATTGATCATTTGCATCTTGCAGAGGCAACACAACTGGAAAGCAAATGAACTTCACCACTGCCTCTGCAAGTGATTTGCATTTTGGAGCTGTTGGGATGGTGGTACAGAATAAATTTTATCCTGCAATCCTTTCCTTGGGGCTTCCCACTGTTAAATGGAACCTTTTTCTCTTTCAGCACCAAGTATTTCCCTGCAGATTTTAAGCTGTATTTCTGCTCTAACTTCTCATACATTCGTAATATATTCTGTCATATATGGCTATCTTGACTGACTGATGCCAAATTGTAAAAATTTTCCTTTATCCTGCCCTGGACCTTTGCAAATGCTCCAGACTGTTGTTAGAAACACGGCTCGAGCTATTCATGTTTTCTTAATAGGAAATGTTACCCTGGAAGATTGAAGCTATTACCTCCCTGCTGTCATTCTCTGGAAAATCGATCCATTTGCTAAGTAGGAGGAAGAATAACCTGCTCTACTCACCAGTTTTTTTAATCAGTGGGTATGTTCATGGCTTGTTAGCAGAGCCTTGGCTGCCTCTCTGTGTGCTGCCAGCCTGACACAGCATCTTCTTCCCCAGACATTCCCTAAATCTTCATGGGAGAGCTGTTACTGAGAGAGGCTGGCTTGTCCTTGTGGTTTTGTGATGAATTTCTCTGCTGTGTGCGTGTGAGTCAAGGGATGTGGCTGTTTCAAAGGGATGGCTGCAGCCTTGGGTGCAGCCAAGATGATGTGAAAGCAGCTTTTCAGTTGGAAAGAGGACAGTTTTTCCTTTCCTCCCGTCATACTGGCAGCCAGGCCTCTGAAAATAAATCAGAGGAATTCCAGCAGCTGGCACAGAGGGTTGGTAATGCTGGTGCAGCCCTAGTCATGGTCAGACTCTGAGGGCCAGGCTTCTCCTGGTGACAGCAGACACAGGGCTGCTGGGTTTCAGTGGGCATTGGAGGGACCTGGAGGAGCCCAGTGAGCAGTGATCTGGGTTTTGGTCCTACCATCTTGTGTGCAGGCACGTTGTCTTGGTTTGGAAGGACAGGTGTCTGCTAAGGAAGGCAGGAGCCTCCACTGAAATGGAAAATGCAAACCCCCTCCCTCTGAATTATATTTGCTATAATTTTGAAATTAATGGGCTCTCCAGGCAAAGATATGGGAGCAGGAATAACAGTTTTTTATTAGGGAAGAAAATAAATTAAAAAAAAAACAAAGGAAAAAAAACCAACACCAAAAAACCCCCCAAAAGCCCCAATGCAGTAATACAAAACAACACTGACAGAGTCAGAGCACAACCTGACACCCTGTTGGTCAGGGAGTTGGTAGCAATCCAATTGAAATGATGGCTGCTGTCCTTCCAGAGTGGCAGATGTGGTTCTGTTGAAGCAGTGATCCTGTAGAAGGGTGTAGTCTTCCTCTGAAGATCCAGTGGTGGTGTAGATGGGCCTGGTCTTCCTCTGGGAATCCAGTGGAAAAGGCAATTGCTTCTCTGGGAATCCACTGGAAAAGGCTGTCCTAGTGTCACAAAATCTCAGCTTCTATCCAGTTAGGAATGCTTGGTTCCTCCCTCTGGGCAGAGCTTCCCACAATGCAGGATGATGATGTTTTATCAGTCATGCTGTGGCACTCAATGGCACATTAACAGCAGATGTCTCCCCAGAGGGAGGACTGGTTTGTGGGAGAGATGAAGAAAACTGCCCAATTAAGAGAGGATAACTGCTCCACACTTAGGAACAGGATACACACACTCCTTTCCAGCCTAAGACACACATGAAGATGAGTGTGTGGCACCTGGGGAGCGTGGTTTAATGGTGGGCTAGGCTGTGCTGCGTTAACAGTTGGAGCTGACAATTTCAGAGGGTTTTTCCTACCTGAACTGTTCTGTGATGCCCTGTGTCTTGTCATTCTGGGAGTACAGACACAGTGTGAGCGATCCTGCTGGCTATGGCTGCATCCAGCCCTGATAAAGGTATGGCAGGACTCAGTTTCCCATGCTGAGATGACTTACTAAACCCCATTTTCACTATGGCTAAGCTTGGCTTAAAAAGGGACCCAACTGAACCTGGTGAAAAGATTTGCTTCTAAACTTGTGGAGGTATTTGAACATCATGCTTCAGACCACTGAGACATGCCTTCCAGCACTGTCTGTAATCTCTGGTGATCTTCTGGTAATTCTCCTCTGAGCTAATTTTCATTTAAGGTTTATTCCCCTCTCTGCCGAAAATGCTTCTTCCCAGTAATCCTATTTCATAATCCCTTCCATGACTGTTTGATTTGTGTTGCCTCTAACCTCCTATGATCTTCTGCAAAGCAGCAATCAGACCTCTGCAGGCTTGTCCAACCCTGTTCTCTGTCCTGCCAAACTGCAAACATCCCAAAACCACCCCTGTCCTTTCCTTCTCTTCCCAGACACAGTTCAGACGGAGCTGCCCAGCCTGACAGAGGACAGCCAAATTGCACTGGTGCCATGGAAAGGATTCCCAGTGCTTATTGCTGCATTGCAAACCTTGAGGAAAGCTGGCTCTGTGAAACCTGTAACACACCCCGTTGCCTTGAGGAAGATCAGGAGGACCTGACTAATTTCTGCTGCATTTCTGCTGATTTTTTCTCAATGTTGCCTCTGAGGCACGGTAGTGAGAGACAGTTTTTAGTGTTTTATAGAAAAGTCTATACAAATTAGGTTAGGGAAGTCCCTCTTCCACATGAGATGATGTGATGTACTCTCTTTACTCCCTCTTGGTAGAAATGGGGCTGCAGCATTTTGCAGACCCTGACCAGAAGAGACTGAATTATTTTACAAGCACTAATTTTCCTGATTTGTGCCTCAGCAGCATGGACAAGACACTGGAATTTTCTCTCTTTCCCAGGCACTCCCAGGAGAGGGAAGAGCTGTGGCCAAGGGGCTGAACACCAGAATTTTGGCCACAGCCCTGGCCCTGTGTTCCCAGCCCAGGGAAGGGGCTACAGATCCAGCCCCCAGTGCTCCCCTGGAGCATCACTGTGCTCCCAACAGCAGTAGGAAAGGGTTTCTGCCTCATTTGAATAATGGGTTAATTAGTGCTCCTCTGTTTAAAATTGCTCTCTCTCCGAGCCCATCAAAGTCTGTGAAAGCTTTGTCACGTGGTTGATGAGGATTAGGAGGAGGCATAATTTATATACGATATGGAAAAATGATACAGGAAAAGGAAGAAATTATTCCAGAATAGAAGCCATTAGCACAAACAGTAAAAATGACTTTCTTTTTTTTTTTTTTTTTTTAAATAATCTATTTTAAGGATCCATATATGTATTTTTGGGCCTCATTCTCTCTCCTAGCACCTTGCAGTGCCATGGCAGGACCCAGCTCCATGACAGGATGCACTGGGCTTGTTGTGCAAAGCCCTTGGGTGACCTGGAAGCATTCCCCTCTTGCAGGGCAGGTGAAAACTGTCAGGACACATCTGTTGGTGAGGGTGGTCAGCTCCATGAGTTTGTCCCTCAGCACCTTCAGCAGAAGAGAGGAGGAGGAGCTCTGTTTGAAGGGACTCTGTAAGTAGTGCAGAGAGCACATCTACACCTTTCTTTTTTTTTTTTTTCTCTGAGAAATAAGTGGAGATAAATAATTCATCGGGAGAAACAGCACAGAGAGTTGGATTTGTTGCCATTCCTCACAGAGCAGGCTGTTAAAACACAGAGTACTTTCTGCCAGGACCAGATGAAAACTTACTGTCTAAATGCACGAAAACATGTTAGGAATCCAAGCAGGGTTTCTTTGCATGAAAATAACTGTGGGTGAGGACAATAAAATGTTATGCTGTAGGAAACAAATTCATGAGGTCGTTGCATAAATGAGAATTAGCTGGTTCAGGCTGAGCACATGCAGAATCCAGGCATTACCCTCGATCATCACTGCAAGTGCAGAATCTCTGAGCAGACAGAGCCTGTCCAGTGGCAGGACAGGCTCTGCAAGGCAGGGAACAAACAGGAGAATCCCAGGATCATTCAGGTCAGAAAATTTCTCTAAGATTAGGTTGGAAAGTGCTCCAAAATCATTGAATCCAGCGGCTAACCCAGCACTGCCAAGCCCGCCACTAAGCCATGACCCCAAGCCACCTCCACATGTCTTTTAAATCCCTCCAGGCATGGTAACTCCATCCTGGGAAGCCTGTTCCAGCACTTGACAACCCTTTGAAATGAAGAAATTTTTCCTAACACACAAATAAACTCCCCTGGAGCAACTTGAGGCCCTTTCCTCTTGTCCTATTACTTGTAACATCTGAGAAGAGGCTGTGAAGGGGAAAGACCTGGATGGCAAAAGGCTCATTGGGAGGCAGTGAGAGCCCAGTGTTGATAAGCCCTGATCTTTGTTAAAGTCTAGCCCCGAACATCACTGGAATTTCCAGCAGTGGGCTGTCATGTTTTCTGGTTTTAAGCCAAAACTTTAAAATCTGTAGTAAATTTGTCTCATCTCACCCATCAATGACATTTCAATCAAACAGAAGTTTGTGAAAGTACCCCAACACCAATTCTTATTATTAAAATTGCTGTAGAGAAGCCAGATAACAGGAACATCTAGGGTCAGCTGGCAATTACCTGTGCTCCCAGGTATCATCCTTCTTCAGCATCTGATCACCACCTTTGCAGCTGCTTTTCAGGCCAAGGCTACATACTGTTCTAATTACCCAGGAAGTTTTGTCATGAGAAGAGATGTCCCACTGGCAAAGAGATAAGCATGTCTGAATGCATTCTAGAGGTTTTCCTCCTAGCTCAGCTCATTTGCAGGTACATACAAACCTGTTTTTGTGGTTACAGCTGCAGCTCTGCTTACCATGGTTATTTGTGGACTGGTTGCAGAGTAAGGAAACAGAAACAGCGAGGAAGCGTCTTGGGGATGCCCAGGTTTCACAGCTCCCTACTCTCTTGGCTTTGAGGTAGACTGCCAAAACTGGTACCCTGCACTGAGCATCACCTGTGGGGGTTGGTGGGGTGGGACCCTGGGCTGGTGCAGAGCTGGGAGGATCAGTCCATTCATCAGAACAAGGCATGTGGGAGTGCATCAGTCATTCCATACCCTTGACACGGGGTCAGGGATGATCTCAGGCACCAGCAGCTTTCATTACCTTGAAAACCCTGGCTGCCAGTGCAAGGCATGATTCCTTGTTTGCAGAGATAATGTCAACGGCTGGAATAATCCATCGGCCTGATCCAAACGGAAAAGTAAACACTCTATTTCCATCCAGAGCCCTGTTTGCTAGGCTGTAATGCTTCTGACACACTGGAGGATGAGCTCATACTCATGAAATATTTCAGTTCCCACTTCTATTGTCCTTTGCAATGGAAGCTCTCACCTCTGTTTTAACTATAAAAACCCTTGTAGGAGACAGATCATCCGCAGTTCTGACTCAGACCATTAAGGGCATGTTGAGAAATAACTTTCATTTCCCAGAAGACTAATTTACGTCAGCAAGCAAGAAGATAATCAGAGTCATAAATCTTTGTCCGTGTCCACATCTCCTGATTGCTTTAAAAACATTGGGACAATACTTTCTATACCTTAACCCAATGCAGAAATTCAGCTTGGTATTCCTAAGATCTGCAGAGAGTGGTAGTTAGGCTGGTTTATACCTGCCTCATTTCCACCAGGCTGGGATTAAGCCTGGCCTGTAAATTTTGCTTGACTCGTTAGCATTCATGAATCCCATAATTTTACTTCACTGATCAGTTCTTTACCATAATTGGCAACAACCCATGAGGAAATGGATGTTCTACAGCAGGCAAATGGGAATTTTATTGATGTAGTATTGGGAAAGCAATAGGTATGATTAGCAAGCTTAAATGTTCCCATCCTTGATGTTTGTGTGAGAACAGTGTTGGTGTCCTCCTGCCTGCATTTTACCTGGGGTCTTCATGGGACTTAGAAAACCTCCTCTATTTAATATTTATGGGGAAGATATCTTATCAATCTAGACCTCTATTGATATTACTCTAGGTAACCATGCATGTTCCCTCTATTAATATTAATGGCAAGTGAACACAAGTGCCAGTGCAGGGATTCCAAAGTTTTTCTGTAGGACTAGCAGCCAATTTTTCCCTTTCTCTCTCTCTCCACCTTCATTCCACACATTTCCTGAATAGCCACACACATGGCCAGCTGCAACACCAGGCTCTTCTGCTGATTCCTGTGCTAGAGGGACAGGAATTCCTTTCACTTTAGGAGGAACAAGCCCACCACCCATGAACTGGTTAATAAAGGCCATGTACTGAACTACATCCTTTGCCCTTGTGCCAGCTGTAAATCACAGAGGCACGGAGTCATTCATGTTGGAAAGATATTTAAGATCACCCAGCCCAGCCCCAGCTCTGCCAAGGCCACCATTAAACCACGTCCTCAAGTGACACTTCTACACATCTTTTAAGATCTCCCCCAGGATGGTGACTGCACCACTTCCCTGTGCCAGCACCTGACAACACTTTTGGTGCAGAATTTTGTCCTAATATCCAATCTAAACCTCCTCTGGAGTCACTTGAGGCCATTTCCTCATCCTGTTGCTCACCCACCTGTGAGAAGAGGCCAACTTCCCTCTTGCTATGACCTTTTTGGAGGGTGGTGAGATCCCCACTGAGCCTCATTTTCTCCAGGTTAAACAAGCTCATCTCCCTCAGCCACTCCTCACCAAACTTGCACTCCAAACCCTTCTGCAACCCTGTTGCCCTTCTTTACACATGCACAAGATTTAAGACACATCAACAGCCAAAAATTCAACGTCCAGAGAGAAGCTAAAGCCGTGTCTCTGCTGTCCTTATGTTCAGATCATGGGAGAAACGGATCCATTTATTCTGAGGGTAAACATGGCCTTTAATTACATAAAGGAGATTTCTTATAAAAATGGTTCCTGGTTGGAAAGGGTGGCACAAACTCTTTTATTGCTTTTAAGAGTGAAGAAAGACAGCTCTCCTAGTGGGCCATGTAGCAGACTTTTAGATGGTCTCCCAAAGCTCCCTGTCCTGATTGAGGGCAAATCTGGGAGAGAACCCCCAAAGGAATTCCTCTAGAAAGCACATTCAATTGGCCTCTCTCTCAAGCAGTTGGGTAAAAATACCTCCGTTGGAGAAAAGTGGAAAAAACTGTTGTTTAAGCAATAAAACCTAAAGATTATTAAACAATAAAACCCCTTACCGCTCCAAAAGAATGGACAAACTCAGAAAGTCCCCTCCGTGGGCTGTAGCTCAGCTCACTCAGTCTCTTATCAGTCCCTGTGGCGCTGGAAATGCCGCTGCCCAGGCCCAGCCCCTTGGGTCACAGGTGTGAGCTGCCGGTGCTTTTCTGGTGTTCAGTCTGGAGAAGGTCTAAACAGGTCCAAAGAAAAGGGGGGAAAAAAAAAACAGTGCAGGGAACTTCTTTGCTTTTGCTAGCTAAAACTAACTAAAAGCAAAGGAGAGCTCTGTCCTGCTGTCTGTCCATTTGCAGACATCACAGTCCAGGAGCAGGAATGTGGAGGAGTGAGTGCAGTTTCTGAAAAGAAACTCCATGCTTCTTCTCTCCCCCTTCACTCTTGGAACAAGTGTTAAAGGTGCAAAACATATTATTCACCAAACCAGAACAGATGACTGGGGATAGATACAAGCATCATACTGTCAAGGCAGGACACTCCCAAAGAGCAACCACGATAACAAAGCGTTGATGGCGACTTTTCATGGCTCCAATTGTAAATCTGCAGAGGGCAGTAAAACAAAATTTAATTCTCTGTCTGACCCTCCTAAACACATTTAACGTGCCATTTGCACTCCTTGCATTCTGCTTTGGGGAGACACCTGATTATGTTGCTAAAGGTGGTTAGGGCAAGAGAGTCAAAACTTTGTCAGTTATTGGGTGTCCGTAATGAGATCAAATTTCTCATTTTATTTCTTGCTCATCAATCAACCTCATGCTTTTTGGGTGTAACTGAATTTGTGTCCAACAGCAAAAGGAAGATATTTAGATTTACTCTAATAAAATCCTGTACCAAGGTTATATTAAACTGCACAGAAAAATGAGAACTGCCCTAAAACATTTTAACTTGGGGTTTGCATATAGCAAAAAATACTCATTGTTCAAGCATAACTTGCCTTTAAGTCTCCATTTTTCTCCAGAGTGTTCAGTAACAGAAACAGAAAAATGAAATTACCTCAGGCTTTTTTTTTTCTTTTTTTTTTTTTTAAGGAAGAAGGGAGGGAGGGAGGGAGGGAGGGAAAGCGATGCAAAACAGTTGGTAGAAAACCCTTAATTGTACTCTCAGAAGTTCTTGGATGGGCTCACACCTCATACAAAGTACAAGTCTCTGTAGTTTGTGTTAAAATTAATAAAGGATGATTAGGAAGAGAAAAAACATTGCACACAAATAATCCTAAATGTGAAGTACAGGGTGCATTCTGTATCCATACTGGCAAAGAAAGCTGGTGTAATGCATCAGGCAGGTAAAGGATTTCTTCAAAGATCCTGGAACCCAAGAGCAGGTTATAGTAAAGTAAAATGGCAAAGGAAAATATAGTCTTCAACTGGTGCAGACATTTTTCAATTCTTTAGCAAATAAAACCTATAAAGCAGAATCCTCCCTGCACCAGAAAAAAAAAAAAAAAAAACAAACAAAAAAAAAAAAAAAAAAAAAAAAAAAAAACCACCACAAAAACCAAAAAAACAAAAAATCCCCAAAAAAGAAAAGCCAAACCACACCAAAACCAGAGAAGGGAGTAAAAAGGAAATAAAACCCTCTAAAACAGAATGTGTTCAGTTCTGGCCCAAGGGGAGTTGTTGTAAAAACATCCTTGTGAAAGTACCATCAACCTTCTTGGGAGAGCAGCATTCACAGAGAGCTTTTTTTGGAGTAAAATCAAACATGAAGTCCAATATTTTAACTTATTGGCCATTAAATGTTTTTTGAGAAAACCATTCTTTATTACACATCATGTGGGAGAACATATGTCTGGATTTTCAAATTTTTGGGAAAGTAGGGAATGCAGTGAACATCTGATTGAATTACTGACAATTTTCTTGGACATGGGGAACTAAAAAGTGTTATTTATAAAAAATAAATGTTGTTTTTTAATAAATAATGTTTTTACCACAGGACTACCTGATATTACTCAACCACAGCATCAGAGGGCACTTACCACACTTCTTCCAATGTGTTTGATCTTCCTCGTAAATTTGTGACTATGCAGAACTCTTCATAAATATTTAATTCTTATTATTCTGCAGGCACAAGTGCCAGGGAAGAGTCAGAAAGTGACTCATTGTTTCTTAATAAGAGATGAGGGACAAAGGAGCTCTGGCGTCACAGTGGGAAAGGGCTCTCAGTGCGGATAAAATCATCCAAGGATTTTTAAAAATCCTGTGGAATGAAAGAAAGCATCTCTTACACCATCAGCGAGGGTATGTGTGGAGAAACAAGCACAACTGGTCTACTCTATAATAACAAAAAAATGCTAGCAGTAAAATATTAGTAAAAACAATACGAGTAATTTCTTTCATCTTTCAGGAGATTTAACCGTGATATCATGGATGGAAATAAGAAGTAAAGAGTGTGATCACACACTAAAATAACTGATTTATCATGGAACACTTTATGCAAGGTAGAGCCATTCCTGTGCCCTTCTGGTACAATTTAATTGACTTGTGTTTATGCTCACATTTTTCTGGAATTTGTCTTCACTGGTTTGGTGGCCTACAGCAAATTTGCCATCAATTTCAGGTAATTTCAGGATGGCTCTTGGCAGTACCAAGCATCAGCTCCACCTTTTGGGTTTAGCTGGTTAAGTAAGAGCAGGTGCACTGACCGCTGTGAAGATCCTGCAGGGAAAATTGGTGAAAAGATATTTTCCTGAAGTGAAATGTGCATGAAGCTTCCCATTCCATCCCATCCTCTGGGTGAGAAGGTTACAACCCACATTCACTGGAGCCACACACAGAAATGGCTGAGCTGTCTGTGAAAATGAATAGGACATTTATTTACTAATAATTTTAAAGTCAGAAGGAAACCTTTAAAAAAAAAAATACCCCAACTGACCGAAAAAAAACCCCAAACCCAAACAAAACCAAAAAAACCCTGAAACAACAAAACAGAAACAAAACACCATAACAAAAAGACCGAATATGTCTACAAAGGGCAGCTGGCCAGTGGCTGCTGCAGGACATCAGGCACCAGAGCAGGGACAGCAAGCTCTGTCTCCTCAATGCTGCCTCTTGTGAATTCTTTAAACCTTCTTGAAGATGACTTCAAGATGATTTTAGTTATCTTTTTTTTTCCCCAGAGTTTGTCAAAGTTTCCACTCCATAAATCAATAGAGATTTTATTGAAAAATGGCTATGTAAAGGATATCTGAAAAATGACTAACCCTCATTACGTCAGCCTCCTTGGCTTATCCTCAGTACCTGTCACTTACTCTCTTTGCACGTGAAGGTTTTCCTCTACTTTGCATAGCCTGGTATTAAATTCTGCCTTCAAACAGAAGTTTGAGCAGCAGCCCAGGAGATAAATGGTCAGGTGTACGTTGCTAGAGTAGCCATATATTTCTATTTTTGGCTGGTCTACATTTTGAGTTGCAGCACCACCCCTGAAAGTGATGTCTGATGCATGACAGTTATTGTTATGAATTGCTTTTGCAGATCTTTCAAGCCTGCAGGCTGCTATCAATCCTCAGGGAAAGCACTGAAGGGTAAATTCCGCATCAGTTCCCATTTTAATTTTAAATTAACAGTGCCTTGATTGTGTGGAGATGCACACTAAATGAGCATCCACAATTTCATGAAAAATACCCTGTTGTTCCTGGCTTTTGTTGGTCCTGTTATAATTTTTTTCTGCACCAAGAGGTCAGTGCTGGAGAGTTTAAACCCTCTCCTGGGGATCTGCCAAGTGTTGCTCAGGGTGAAGGGAGGGTTGAAGGTGGGGATGCTCCTGCCTTCACGTGGAAGGAGCAAGCATATTTTTTTACAGCCTCACTGAACCACTAAGAAGGTTATCAGTCAACCAAAAAAAAAAATGTGAGTGCCTTCAGAAACAGATCCTTCCCTATTACCCCCTACAAAACAGATCAAAAACTGTGATGCTACAGCTAATGCATGTATCTAGTGTTTCATGAACCTGGCATTATCACAAATAGTGTGTCTTCCTGCTGCTGTAGCATCTCAGGTGCTGCATAAAGACAAGTGCAAATCCTTCAGGGTGGATTAATCCTTCATGTTCAAACCAATCCTTCATTTTTTTTAAATGTCTGCTAAAATCCTGATTCAGTTTTATGCTGTAATATCACCAAAACTCGCTGGGTCCTGCTGCTGCATGACTTTGCTTTGGGTTGCTGTGTAACCTTGGAATGGCCACGGCAATCAGAAGGAAGTTGTTGCTTTTTTTGGTGCATTGAAAATACAATTTGTATTTCAAATTTGTAATTTGAAAATTTGTAACATTTCAGGGGGCAAAGAGACCACAACAACAACAACAACAACAACAAAAACAACAAGCTAAATTGCCTTTACCAGCCAAGAGGGTGGCAACTTTGGGGTCAGATAGTAAAACCTATCAGAGTTTACAGAGCCTAGAAACGCTGTGTCAGCACAGTGGATGAGTGCTGACAGCAGGGCCAGCCAGGCAGACACATTGCAGCCTATTTGTAAAACTCCTCTTTGGCTCAGAGAAGCTCAAACCCCCAGGAGAAGGTGGGGTTTGAGTGGTGCCTTTGGTCCTGCATGGCCTGGAGCTGGTAAAAGAAAGCATCCCCAAGAGGATCCTGGTGGCATCCCTGCCCTCCCTGCTGCCTGTGGCCTTGCTGCTGTCAGGAGATGGAAATTGCCCTTATTGCCTCTGGATAGAGAGCACTGCCTTTTTCTCTATCTCACAGCCATTCAGGCTTCCAAACTTCTGCAAGAAGGAGCATTAAAATAAGACATAAAGTCAGGACACTGCTGTTTTATTCCCTGAGCAATGGCGAAAGAGCTAAAAAAGGCATCATAAATATCTGCCTGCAAATGAGAAGGCTGCTGTGCTCGATGCCAGTTTTATGATGCCAAGGTGAAGCTGGCTTAAGTCACTCCTATCACTTACACAGGCATGGCACAGACTTTTGACACTCACTATTTTTTCACTCCACCAAAAATTATAATCCTGAAAGTGTGGGTCCACTTCCTTTTCCTGTCTTTTCTTGGAAATACTCATACTATGCAAGAGTTCTCTAAAAGAAGGTATAGGAGAAAACCTGGGCTTATTTCACCTGTAAAATTTGCTAACTTTTCAGAGCCAAGTTTTGTGTCCTAAGGCTAGCACTGCCTAATGTATAAATAATACTCCCATAAATACATATGAAACAGCATTTTCTGTGTTTGAAATGTGTGTTTACCTTGTAGGAGAGGTGTTTACTTAGTGTCAAGGAGATGAAGATTTGGGCTTTGTGAGCTCAGAATGAACTTCCCACTACCTGCTGTGGGGGCACAAGAGGGTCCTGGCCCAGCTGGAGCACCCAGCTGCTTCTTTCTTTCACATGAAAATAGTAGAAAAGGGACAACTGAAGAGGACAGTTGCTTTTACTATATAAATAAATACAATAAAGATGATAAATCTGGAAATACAGAATATTTCACTTATCTTGACAGGTTTGTAGACTAAGATTTGCAACAGGAAATTATCACTGGTCATGAGGCAGTGTGATTACCAGCAAATTGCATGTAGATAGCCCATGCTCTAAAGCGATCTAAGTTTCATTTTATACATGTATGTGTACATATGTAGGCACTTAGCACACTGAACAGCATCAGCTGGTGCTCTTTCAATGAAGCAAATGCAACATTAATAAGTGATTATTAATGAAGAAAGAGATTTCTATCCTGGTGGATAAAACTTGCAAGATGGAGGCAGCCTGCAGGATGGGCTTTGGAAAATCAGTTTAATTTTCCCAGCCCCTTTATCTTTGGGTGATGGATTAAGAAATAAAGTTCATTTGTAAAATGCCTTGCAATATTGATTACTAGTCCTGATGTAAAATGCACCATGATAAAGATGGTGAAAGATGGTGTGCTGTTTTCTTGGGGGGGGGGGGGGGTACTGTTTTTTGTTTGTTTGTTGGTTCTCTGTTTTGGTTTATTTTTGGGGGGGGTTGTTTGTTTTGATTTGGGGTTTTTTTTTTTTTGCATAGAACAATCATAATAATTTTGATTTTAAATAATGCTGCCTATCTTAAAGAGCATTTAAAATCATTTTCCCCCCTCATCCTCAGCAACGCCATCATTTTAAAATTCCTCTCCCTTTAAAGCAGGCGATCAGAGTGCTTTGCACATGAAGGATACTATTGACATATTCAGTGGGATATTTTTAGCGTGGTGGGAAAAATAAAATCTTGGGAAAGGTCAGCTCTTTCAGTGCACTAATTAAATTTCTGCGGAAGGAGATTTTGTCACGATGGTGACACGGGGGCTCGCGGGGACGTCACGCAGCAGCCTGCAGCAAGCAGCCTGGCTGAGAAGGGCTGGCAGGGGTGGCACAGGGTGCCAGGCACGGGTGGCAGATCCTCCCTGAGTCAGGCAGCACCAGATTTCCTTCCCTGGTGTTTTTGTTGAGGCAGGGATCTCGCAGAAGGAGTTTTCCCGCTGGTTCATGGCAGCTCTGTGCATCCTCTCAGGGGGTGCAGGATGTGCCAAGGTGTCAGAACCCAGGACATCCCTCTGGCTGTCCTGGGTGGCTCGAGCCCCTGCCAGGGGGCTCAGAGACCTTGGCACAGAGCCCAGGACACCTGTGACTTTGACCCATGGAGCAAATTAACACCTTTGTACGAAGAATTACAAGTCAGGAGAGTTTAAGGAGAATAATAGTTAGCTGTCACAGGGTGAAATAATAGAAGTTTGGGGTTTTTAGAATGGGGGCTTGGGGTCCCAAGATGGAGGAATTTGGGCGTGCCTTGTCCTTCTTTCTCCTTTTTCCTAGCCTCCATCTTCTGGGTGGTGCTGGCACATTTGGGTTGGTTGAAGGTAGGAGCACACTGTCTAACATAGGTGATAGGTATTGGGAAATTAATGCACATGTAGTTTTTAGTATGAAAGATAACACCACCCTGAAGGCAGGCAGTGTGCCTCTGACTGACCTGCTGAATGGACCTCAGCTGGATAGGGAAAGAATGTTATAGATAACATAAAAATAAACAACCTTGAAAACTACAGCTGAAGAATTCTGACTCTCCCTTTGACTGCTGGGCTGGGAAAAGAGCCTTTCTAACATATCTTGGGGTCATTCTGACCAGCAGAGATTTTGAGACTAAGGCAGGGATGGGGGCGAGGTGGAGCCATCAGTGAAACTCTGCTGTCATATCTGTTCTTCTGACCCAGCCTGAGGTAAAAACCCCAAGGATTCAGACTGGAGAAAAGCAGGAAGTTTTCTACAATGAGAGTGGTGGGGCTCTGGCACAGGTTTCCAGAGGAGCTGTGCATATCCCATCTCTGGAAATGCTGCAGGCTAGGCTAGACAGGGCTTTGACCCACCTGGTCACCTGCCAGTGGTGGGCAGAGTGCAGCTGGATGGTCTTTAGGGTCCCTTCCAACACAAACCATTCTAAGATTCTATGATTTTGGAGGAGGGATTCAAATCCAAGGTCACTTTGAAACCAAAATGATGCCAGCATGACCACAGGCAGAGCTGGGACTTGACAGATCTTGGTATCAGCAAAGTGCTCTGTGGAGCCTGGAATTTCAAGGCTCTGCACAGTGGTGATTATTGCTTGTCAGTAAACAGCCACCTTCTCCTCCCTTCAGGGGGCAAAAACAACTTGCTCCAGCAGAAAAATTAAGAACATGCTAAGTAAGAAATTTCAAATAACCAAGCTTTTTGAAAACTGACTTCCAATGGATATGGAGAATGGAAACTGCTTTGTGTTTTCTGTGGGAACTCGCTGTCTGGACAAGGCAAGGCACAGAATATCTGCATCAGGAGATGGTTTGTGTCTTGTAGGAGGGCAAAAGGAGCAGCTGGGCAGCAAAGCCAGTGGCTCCACAATCCCCTGCAGTCTGACAGGTTCTCCCAGGCTTTGGATCCCTGTCTGCACCCTGCCAGGACATAAAGAATGCCATCAATTTACCTCAAAGCACTGTCAGAGGGGGACATTTCTGCAAGATGAGCTGCCACCACAGACACAGATGGAAAGAGGGAAGACATTAATGTCAGACCTACACGGAGGAACAAGGCTTGGAATTAGCACACAGGACAAGATTCCACTGAGCAGGCTTGTGGAAAAACCAGGGAGAGAACAAGAGGAAGATGCCAGGCCTGGTGAGGCAGATCTGGGTAACTTATCCAGACAAAAATTCCCACCATGGCAAACTGTGGGAAAGGAAGAAACTGTTTGCACATATTCCATCCCAAGCTGTGGGAACAGCTCGTTTGGCTCCTGGGTACCTTGGCCTTGGTCTGTGTAAAAGTGACTCCTCCAGAAGAACATTCAGGGACCTCCTCCACTGAGCAGAGGAAGAGGGACCAGCAGGACACCACAGGAACCTGTGTGGTGGTGATTATCTACTTAATCTGCCTGCTTCTCTCTCTCTCTTTCTCTCTCTCCCCACTCTGTTCCTTTCTCTACCCCACATTTACTGATAAAAAAAATCCATACTATTGGCTCCAGCCTATGGTCTCATTTACACCTTAATTCCAACAGAGGCACCTTTTAATAATCAGATCCTAACACTGCTTCAGAAGTGGGATCCTAACATTATTCCAGGGGGTGATAACAGCACAACATCACCCCTGTCATGCAGGATGCCTTCCCCAGCTTGTCATCCGAGCATCCATCAGTGCTTGCTGCCTCATCCATCCCCCAGTCCTGCTGTGGCCACTAGAGCCAGCACAGCTCCATCCACCATTCCTGGCCAGGGATGAGGCTTATTTTTCCAAACATGTTCACTGATCTCCTGCAGAGCCCTGTGGTGGTTCAGCAAAGCCTTGGTGGCTGGAGACAATTTTGGTTGGTTACCAGTTGATGGCACAAGGGCTGTTCACCCTCCCAGCCGGGTCACTGTCACTTCCCAGCAAGTGTGAACCCGTCTTCACGCTTCCACAAGCAGACAGGGCAAGTTGGCTGCCTTGCTTCTGTTCAGTGGGGGATCCATCCTCCAGGGTGGAACTGTCACCGTCTTTCAAGACTCAGATTTTAATAAAAAATTCTGCACAAAGCGTCTTGACTCTGAGCTGAGTGACTGCTTTGAACAGAGCAATTAGGAAGATGAAAGTGGGGGAGGGCAGCCCTGTGTATGGCGTTGTCACATGCTTCAGGAGAGCTCCTGGGGTGGGTGTGATGAATCCATGAGCAAATAACTCAGTGCAAGAAGATCAACAGAGTTAAACCTGGGTGCTGCAGTCCTGGGCACAGCAATGGGAGTCTGTGGCTGAGGATGCTGGAGGAATTTGCTGGGACTTCATTTGGGAAGATTATGTTTAGGATCATTAATTGCCTGTGAGATCCTTGAATGCATTGTGTTTAAATTCAGATTAATTGCTCCAACCTGCAGTTAATTTCAGAGCTGCTGTCAGCGTGTTCTCACCGACACAGACATGAAGGAGGCTTCTGAATAAAATGTCTCTGGCTGAGCTTTTTGCCCCACAAATGAGTGAGCAATGCTCCCAGCATCACGTCATTGGCCTCTGCCCCATTTTCCACAGTCTTTTCAGGTTGGATGTGCAGAGGAATAGCAGCCCAGCATTTCTGAGAATGCTCCATGGCAGAGATAATTACATGGTGAAATGCAAACTAACAAGCTGCATCTACTTAGTATTAAGGATTAATGATCTCAGCTTTAGTCTTTGCTCCCCTGCAGGGTGGCACATCTCATGAAAATCATGCTTCAATAAATACAAAAATTGTGGTGTGCAGCCTATGCAGAGTGTGTATGTATGGAAATAAAATTCTTACTCTTCTCACCCATCATCAGAGGCTGGACCCAGCGTTCTGCAGCTTCACTTGCTTGAGGCAAAACAAAGATGCAGACTAAAGAATCATGTCATCACAGCATGGTTTGGGTTGGAAGGGACAACAGGGAACATCCAGTGCCACCCCTGCCACGGGCAAGGGACACCTTCCACTAGACCTGGCTGCTCCAAGCCTCATCCAGCCTAGCTTTGAGCACTTCCAGGGACAAAGCAGCCACAGCTTCTCTGGTAAACCTGTTCCAGTGTTTCATCACCCCCACAGTCAATATTTTTTCCCCCAATATCTAGACTAACCCAACCCTGTCTTCTGTCAGTGTAAAGCCATTCTTCCTTGTCCTTTTACTTCAGGAGCTTGTTCAAAGTCCCCCTCCAGCTCTCTTGGAGCTCCTTTAGGCACTGGAAGGGACTCTTTGATCTCCTCAAAGCCTCTTCTTTGCCAGGCTGGACAACCCCAGCTCTCTGAGCCATCACCAGACTTTCCACCCGCTGTGACACAAACCCTGCTCTGCTCTCCACTCACCAGGATTATTTATCCCCATTTCCAAGCTGCCTTCACCAGCTCTTTCTCACTGTTCTTTGTGCATATTTAAAATGGTGAGATGGTGGGCACTGTGGGGCACCCAGTGCTTTCCTCTGAAGTCCTCCCCATATTTTATAGCCAAGACGTGGTGTTTCACCCACTCTTGGCTGTGACCAGCTGTCTCTGAACCAGAAAATACTGAATAGCCTGTCTGCTTGCTCTTTGGATCTCACTGGCATCCATTTTCCAGCCACCTGATGATGGTGGGCTCCTCTGGAGCACCCTGGAATGTGCTGGGTAAGGGGCAGGAGGCAACAAGCTCAAATGGCAGACAGAGGCTGGGGAATTGTCTGGCCAGCCTGCTTCAGTTTAGCTCAGTTTGTCTTCACATCCAGGTTTTCAGTCTTCTCCAAAGCTGCACTACAGGGGGAATGTTACAGAAGGGAAAATGTGGTTTAATAGAGCATGTGCAACACGGGTTATGAAAACATCTGCCATCCCTGTGGAGTTTTGGGTGCATCCCACATTGCCACTGGCAGGCAATGTGTGGGTAAAGGCTGCTTCAGGTTATCATCTCCCACAACCAGAGGATGGAGATCCTGTTCCTCACTCAGTTTGACTTCAGTCTGGAGAGATTTGACACTTCAGAGCGAGTCTCAGCCTCCGTGTGGGGTGGTTTGTGCCAGACACTTACCAGAGACAGCACATCCATCAGTGTTCCCACACAGCTGTGAGCTGGGAAAAACCCTTCAGAGCGTGAGCTAGGACCAGAAATGCAACCAAACCCTTCAGGTAGGGTTTTTCCACCTGGTTTTTTTTTTGGTTTGTTTTTTGTTTTTTGTTTTTTGGTTTTTTTTTTTTTTTTTTTTTTTTTTTTTTTTTTTTTTTTTTTTTTTTTTTTGTAGAAGCTACTTAAAAACACTGTTCTTTCCTACCTCCCTTTAGTAGCTACTGCATGGTATGTTTAATTTCCCAGAGTGTGGCCCTGAAGTGTCCCCATGGCAGGTTGTACATGCATCCAACTGGCAGAGCTTCCCTCCACCAGCTCTGTGGGAAATGGTACAAGCTCTCAGACGTACTGACACATCCAGCTTAATCATCTTAAGCCTGTCTGAGCAGGAAAGAACCCCAGGTGGGATAAAAGAAAAAAAAACAACATTTCTGTGTGCAGAGAGAGACGGGTTGCCTGGGTCATACGGGAATGAAACCAGACCTGTCTGGGATGCCAGATTTTGGATTCCCTAAATGAGTACCTAGAGCAGAAGTGGGTCCCTCCTCTCCTGGAGCACAAACCACCTTGTCAGGCTGGCTCCCCAGCCAGGATATCTGTATTCTGGAAATATGCTGAAGGTTTCTTATTATGTCGTTTCTGTGGCTGGTTATGTGAGTAAATCTTGTAGTCAGGCAAAGCCTGAATAGTTTGGCACATATAATTTACTCAATGTATTCAGATGTGGTGCCCTGAATACTAAGCACTGCTCTCCCATCAGTGAAAAAGACTGATTTTAAATGTTGGGGGCTTTTTTTCTCTTTCTTGGCAGTCAAAAGGGGTTATGTGTAAATCCTGCACTTGTGCATATATTTCAAATAAATAGATCTGGTTGGTTTTTTTTTTATTTATTTTAGAGAAAGAAATTATCCAGATTTGCAGTGACACAACTGGCCTGTTGAGTCAGACTCCAAGGGGAAATATGGGAGGAAGAAAGAAGGCAGGTCTGGACTGAAATGGAGGGGTAGTCTCTTGAAGAAGGCAGGAGGAAGCATACCCCATCCTCCCATTCCTAAAAGGCAGGACATCCAAGCTTTTTCCAGCCCCTGGAAGGCAGTGCCCAATCTCAATCACCCATGCCCAGCACTGTTAGCCATCGCCAGTGACTTCAGAAAGGTTCTGCTCCCATGGCCATGTCTGGCAATGCTGCTGCTCCCTGTCCCCGGGGAACAACTGGAAACACATCTGTGCATGCATGCTGACAAGTGGAGGATGTTTAGCATGCAGGAAGCTTCCCTTCTATTTTCTTTTTTTCTTTTTTTTTTTTTATTCTTGCCTTTTTATTTTTCTTTTTCTTTTTTTTTTTTTTTAATTTTAATTAGAGAGCACTGTAACAGTGAGCAGCTATTATGGCACAGCCTGACAGCTGTAGTGCTGGCAGGTGGGTATCTGCAGGTTGTGTCTTGGGCTTGCTGATAGGGACCTTACACAAATAATATCTCCCGCCTTCATCAGTCCCTCCTAACCAGCCTGTCAGCTCAGGAGACAGGGAACAAGGCTCAAGCCTGATTGCAAGCCTCCAGCTGCCTGCTGGGGAGCTGAGAGGACAGGAATCAGACCCTGGGGCTGATTTCTAATTGGTAAGATAAGGAGACGTTTTAAATGAGATAGCTGCAATTAGGATGAGAGGCACTACAGAGATCAAGAGAAATGCTTCTTCATAAGAACAAGCTGTTGCTTTTCTCAAGGGGAGCAAGCAGAGGAAAGGTAGCCTGCCTGAAATGGGTTAGCTGAAGCAATTAGGCAGGAGACTCAGCAGACAGAAAGAAATCTCTTCCTTCAAGCTAGCAACTGATTTCAAAGGAATCAGGGCTCATTGAAAAATAAATTAATGTTATTAATCTGGCAGCTTGCTTAGCTTGGTTACTTTGCTCTTACCTTCATGTTGGGAACATTATTTTTAAATACTTCTATAATTTTCAAGCATGCATGGAGGAGCATGGGGCTAATGCAGTGATTGAGAAGAATGAGATAATATTTAGGAATCCAGCAAGGAAAGCTAATGGTCTGTCAGGCCAGTGGGGCCCATGGGGCAGCTGAGATGTTGGCAATGAGCCCAGGTCCTGTGAATAGTGACAACCCCTGGCTTATTCCTTACTCTGCACCTTTCCTTCCAAAAAGCCATCAATCAGCTCTGAAACCAGGAGGGCTCACAAGAGTTCTTACCCCTAGAAACAGGGCTAGGAGGACAGCTACAAACTGTTCAGCCGTGACAGATGATAACTCAGATCAGAGCTAACACCAAAATTCCTGGTAAACACACCTCCCTAAAGTAGAGACAGGTATCCTCCACTACCACGATGCTCTCACCACAAATCTCACTTCACCTTCTCTATTTCCTTCTTTTTAGTCTTTACTATTTAACACAGACTGAAGGTTCCTGATATCTGTAATTTTCTGGTGGCACTTCAGTTATGACACAGTTTAGATGTGACCTGTTCATCCTCAGGAAGCTGGAGATAAAATTTCAAGCATTTGAAGAGCACTGCTTGAGCATGTGCTGAAAGCAGAGCAGCTGAGTTTTCCCTAAAAGTTACTTACAAGCAGCGCTAATTATCTTATTTTTCTGAAATTTTACAAGTGGCGTCAGTGCTTAAAAAAAACCATCAAGACAGTCTGGAGAATAAGGTTTTGCTGGAAATGTTGAGCAGAGCTCAGAGCTGAAGATGATAAGGTCACAGCAAAAGGGAGCACAGAAACTGAATTTCTTCTGACAGCCCTCCCGGTGCAGCAATGTTGAGTATCGGAGAGAAGCAGAGGTTTCCATATCTAAAAATAAACTGAAACAAGAGCATCTTGTGGCCTGCTCAGTGGCACAGAGCAGCAGCAGCTGTGGCACTTCCCTTGGTCTCCCCAAGGCTCCAACTGGGAGGATTCGGGCCACTGCCTTTTGTAGATTGTTTAAATCCAAGCACTCCAAACAAGCAGCCAACAAGTGTTTTGACATGAAAAACTTGCCTTTAGGGCTTCTGCTTTTTCTCATGTAATTTATTTTCTTTTTTCTCCTTTTTTTTTTTTCCTTCCTGCCTGCTTGTGCCTTCTGCAGCAGCCACCTTATTAGCACAGCAGAAAAGGAGCCAGAGGTAGTCCTGATTCTCATCTATTTCAGATCAAAGGGAAGAGAAAAACAGGGCAGAACCAGCATTTCCCTGACAGAGCACAATGGATCCTTAAAAATAAAAAAAGAAAAGGCCAGGATCAAGCACTTCTTATGTCACAGGAGTGCAGCAGATAAAAATGGATTCAGAATGACCCAAATGCCTTGAGCTGAGACCTCTGTCCCTGTGCTGCCCTTTGCTGCATCCAGCAGCAGACCTGGGGGTTCACGGGGTTACCACTGGCATTTGAGGGGCCTCACATTCCCAAAAACCTGCTGGCACCCTTGCTGCTGTATCCCAAGGGTCTCTGTGCTCTTCTCAGGGCATGAACTCACACGTGTGGGCAGCCCCTTGGGACACTCAAGGAAAAACCAGGCAGGGTTGCTGTCAAAGCAACACAGCAATGGATTTTCCGGGTTTAAGATAAAAACTTGGTTTAAGAGAAATAAACATTTGAAGAAATTCTTCACTGGGATGGTGGTGAGGCACTGGCACAGGTTTCCAGAGGAGCTGTGCACACCCCAGCTCTGGAAATGATGCAGGCCAGGTTGGACAGGGCTTTGACCAACCTGGTCTAGGGAAAGATGCCCCTGACAGTGGCAGGCAGGACAAGTGCATGGTGTTTAAGGTCCCTTCCAACCCAAACTATTCCATGATTCTATGATTTTATGACTCTATGATCCTCTGATTCAATCATAGATTCTTTAATTCTATGGTTTTACATGGCTTGATTTTATGGTTTTATGATTTTGTAGGGGGAATTCAAATCTAAGGCCACCTTTTAACCAAAATGATGCCAACATGATCAGAGATGGGACTTGACACATCTGCATTATTTTACCTCTGTCCTCAGAAGAGCTTGAAAAGGATTTTGAAGGAAATCCTAGAAATTAGATTTCAGTAAGTACTAATGTTTGCTGTTTGCTGGGGCTTTTCTTTTACCAATATTGAATATATTGCTGCTGTTTGGTGGATGTCTGTTGACTCTTGATGGTATCAGCAAAGTGCTGAGTAGAACCTGGCATTTCAAAGCTCTGCACAGTGGTGATTGCTGCTTGTCAGTAAACATCCACCTTCTCCTCCCTTCAGGGGGAAAAAACAACTTGCTCCAGCAGAAAAAATGGGAGATAACTAAGTTATTTCAATGCTTGAAAACTGGCTTCTAATGGATATGGGGAATGAAACTGATTTTTTAAGTTAACTCAGTGTCTGGATAAAGCATTGGCTTGTCCCCTGAGTGCTGAGATTTCATCTGTCTGGCTGCATGGTCCCTGAAAAGTCATGGCATCTCCTTGTCCCTCCAGTTTCCCTCTGAACAAAAGAGAAATAACAATTCTGTTCCTTGTAAAGAGTAAGCTGATGAATCATGCTGTCTTAGTGTTTTATCTCTTTACTTGCCACTCTCCCAAAAGGAATTATGGGACACTGTCAGAGAACGTATTAAAAAAAAAAATGGGATTTCTCCTCAAGATATTCTTAGCATTTGTAAAACCAGAACATATGTCATTGTTTATTCAGTTGAAAGAGATCTGTGAGTTTTGGCTTTCTTTCCAAACTAAGAGCTGGCACACTGGTCCTAGAAGTGCTGGTGAAACCTCATACATGAGGAGATTTGGGAGTTTTGTTACCTTGAACCAGTGAGAAAATTCTGCTTTGCAGCTCTGTGTTTGTGCTTTCTCCTCTTCCATCATTCACACAAGCCAAAAGAAGAGGCAGCAAGGAGGACTGACAGCCTCTCCCAGCTTTCCAAGGATCATCACTGCCCTGGATCTGCAGCCAGGGAGGCACCCAGAGAGATGGACACCGTGGTGTGGCACACAAGCACCTGATGGGCACGGAACAGATAAATGTTCCAGGCTGCCTGCCTGCAACATCACTGCTCTGGCAACCCAGATGGGTTTGTGTTTGAGGAAGCAACCTGAAAAAAACACCAAGATGCTGACACAACACTCCTAAACTTCGTTCATTGAAGGAGGGAAGGGAAGGGAAGGCAAGGCAAGGCAAGGCAAGAGAAGAAGCAAATGGACAGAGGAGCAGACACAGAAGTGCCCCAAAATCCAGAAGGGGAGCTGGATGCCAGGATGCCAGCAAGACCAGAGAATTGTAACAGAGACCACCATCCACCTTCTAAAGCCCACAGAAGTCATTAGAAAACTATCAGTTGGCTGACACCATGTTCAATACATTTTTTTCCTCCATTTTTCCCTACACTCCTTCCCTCCCGACCTTTTTTTTTCCAAGAAAAATATCAGCACACAAGCTTCCACTCAGGAAATGGGGTTAGAATTTTCTTCTCTTTCTCTCCCTCTCCTCTCTCCTCTTTCTCTGTCTCTCTCTCTCTCTCTCATTGGCATTTTGTCCTGAAATTTTCTTCAAGAACTGTTTATTCTGAGGAGTGCAATGTTCAAATGAATGCCATGGTCACTTTGAATACTGCAGAGCCATTTAACCACCCCTCTCAGCTCTGAAATCAGTTGTGTAGGTGATACATGGCACTCTGATAGTGCAAACAAACATCTGCTCCTGTGGGCGTGGGCTTGCTCACTCCAACATGCTCTTGAATCTAATTGGGAATTTCCAGGCATATATTGCTCACGCTCTTTCCAAAATAACTTGTAAGTATAAAGTGTATGAATTAATCATCCTTTTAATCTGGAAAAAGCTGTGCTATATCTGCTCAATCACGAGACATTTATTTCTGTTCTGGGTATTCAGGATGGAATATTTTTGGTTTGGTTGTTGGGTTTGGCTTCTTTTTTTTTTTTTTCCAGAAGTGCTGAGAGGAATTTCCAGCTTAAAGAAGTAAAGCAGCTGGTTTTTGCAACAGAAAGAGACTTGGCAGCAAGGCTGTGAGTCCTGCTGCCTGAAGGGAGAGGGTGAACTGAGGCTGTTTGTTTGGTTGGGTTTGCCCAGAGCTTCACACCAGGTTGGAATGCAGGTGCAGTGGGATAGCATGAGTGTCCTTGTAGCTCAGAGTCTGGACACACACACCAGACAGCCAGCAACACTTCTCTGTCCAATCTCCTCCTTCTTGAGGCTGAGGATGAGAGTGTGGACACTCAGGCACCACCTCCAGGTGTTGGGATGTCACTAACCATTCTGGTGATGCTGTTGCCCGTGCTGGGCTGTGGAGTGGGCTGTGCTGGTATCAGTTTGGGCAGGTATCAGTGCTGGTATCATTTTGGGCAGGTATCAGTGATGGTATCATTTTGGGAAGGTATCAGTGCTGGTATCAGTTTGGGCAGGTATCAGAGCTGGTATCAGTTTGGGCAGGTATCAGTGCTGGTATCATTTTGGGAAGGTATCAGAGCTGGTATCAGTTTGGGCAGGTATCAGAGCTGGTATCATTTTGGGCAGGTCACTTCAGACCTGTGCACAGCTCAGAGCTCAGAGCTCAGAGCACAGAGCAGAGATGAGTCATGCAGCACCACGAGGCACAGACTGGGCTGCCAGAGTGCCCTGGCCCATGGCCATGAGCAGGTGGGGCACAGCCTCTCAAAAGAACTTCTGAGCACTGGGGAATGCTTTGGGTTCCTGCTGTGGAACTGTGCCCAGGCAGCAGCCAAGTAAATTGTCAGAGGGAGGTCCTGCTTCCCTGCTAGCCTGGTGGAGTGACAGAAAATGAGGCCTGGAGACCGATTTTGGACTCTGGGGCAGAGAATCTGCACATTGCAGGGATTGATGACACAGTTCAAGAGGGGTTCAGCACAACCAGAGCTCAGGATACCTTTCCCTCACACTTGGCAGGAGTAGCCTCCAGAATCTGAGGGCTCATGCCGTTTTCCCAAAGGCTTTGTCAATGCCTGTTTCCTCAGGCAAGGATCAAGATGTGGGAAGATATTTCCACTAGATGACTCATGAAGTATGAAGGTGATTGCAGTACTCAACACGTAGACAAGGTGAGTTTCACAACCAGCAACACTCTCATATCAAAAGCCAATACTGCACAGTGCAACCAAACAATAATCTTACTCCAGAATAAATACCTGGAAGCAATAGGAGAAGAGGAAATGGCCTCAGATTGTGGCAGGGAGGGTTTAATTTGGAACTGGGAGAAATTTCTTCATCGAAGGGGTTGTCAAGTGTTGGAACAGGCTTCCCAAGGCAGTGATGGGGTCACCATTCCTGGGAGGATTTAAAAGACATGAAGGTGAGGGACTAAGGGAAATGGTTCTGTGGTGGGCTTTGCAGAGCTGCGTTGAGGTTGAACCTGATGATTTTAGAGTTCTCCAATCCAAGTGATTCTATGATTGTAAAGGAAACATGGCTAAAATTACTGGGACTATAAAATACATCCTCTATGACTACAACATCTTGATAAGGACCAGGACTTCTGTCAGACCCATGAAAAGGAGAAAGGATGAGTTACAAAGGAAGAGCTCTACTCACCTGCATGACCCTTTCTGACAGCTGTGACACAGGAGATTGATTGTTAAATATCTGTATCCTGTCAGAAAAACAAAATAAACTTTTTATTTACTTGAGATGGAAGGCAAGCTTTTAAGCAGTTCTTGTCACTGAAAATTAGGAATTTTCTGCAGTACATAATTTCAGCAAAAGTTGCTGTGATTTGCACAGAGGAGAAAGAGACATAAACATACTGGCAGAGTAGCTGAAGGAGTCTCTAATTAAAATTTATCCCATTTCACTCCTTAGTTAGAGAAGGTCATTTAATAATGAAGGATGTCTTAGCAACTTCATCAAAGTGGTACATTTAAGCCAAATAGCACAATGTCTTGTGTGATATATTCTAGGATATGGTGAGCTATGAAATACTAGTCACAAAGTCAAGCCAGATTTTTATGGGAGAAAACCATTAAAAGAGAAGCAGTTGCAAGAAAGTGAAATGTCTCCAGCAATTCAAAGAGGAGCTGGTATGGCTTGCCTTCTATATTGATTTTGCTTTCTGCTTAGCAACAGGATCTCATGTGGGTTATATAAAAACACAAAAACATCCAACAATATGATTCAGGATAACCTTTTCTGGAAATATTGCTGGTATTAATCTTGGATGGAACTGTTTTACCGTGGTAGATTTGAACAATAAAATACAAACCTGAAGGATCTGATCTGTGGGGAGCTAACTGGGAGTGCTTGCTTGCATCTAAACAAAGGCTTTGATTTTAATGTGGCTAAATACATCTTTGCGTGACATCTGTTCAAACACATCAGGGGCAACTGAAGACAAAGGAAATGGATTGATGGAAAGCAGCTTAGATAAAAGCAGGCTGTCCATAATGCCTCATTACTGAGAATGGGGCTTGTTAAACCTTCTGTAAAATTCCAAGAAACCCCAAGTATTTCTATTTATGTAGTTCCATTCAGCTCCCCAGCAATATGATGGTGGGATACCTTCTGTTCTGCACCCAGTCTGGTGGCTTTTTCAGGACTACTGAAACATGTTTGTGAGAGTACTGAAGTTTCAAATGCATGTGCTTTGATTTTTGCTAACCTTTTACATCTCTTTTCTGATGATACTCGAGTGGCTGTATTCCCCAGAAAGGACATTTTTGCCTGTGGCTAGACACCATCATCTTGGAATATGCTTAATGTTTTCAGCTGTCACTGGAATTAATTTTAGCTTGTTGGGAGCTGAATTTTCTCTGCTTACGTGGTCAGCTTTGCTTGTCCTGCAAGGTCCTCCCCGATCCTGTGGCTCCGTGCTCTGCCTGAATGGTCTTTTCCTAGAGGAAAGGATGACAGATTGCTTTTCCATGGACCCAACAGTGGCAGCTGGGGAAATCCCAATGTCTTTTCTGTGCAGGAGGAATACATTTCTGTGATTGTTTGGCACAAGAAAGGTGATTTGGGGAATGCTTTTTAAGACATACACACCTCTTCTTCTTTTGTGGCTTTCCCCAAATACAGGATGAGATTAAAACATCCAGTGTCACAGGAAGCTGCTACTTTTGTAGGTGACAAAGGAAATATTTCTTCAGATAACTGGCAGACACTGTGTGAAATGTAACATTAAAAAAAAACCAAAAAAACAAAAAAACAAACAAACCCAAAGAGATGGGTTCAGGTTACACAGTAAATTCAGAAATGTCAATACATGTGCCTAGGGGTAGTTTTCCTGCCTGCTTAAAGCATGCAGCACCTCCTTTTGAACCCCACCAGCACTGTTCACTGCTTCTTGGACAGCTCCTGGTTCTGCTTTGCTTGTGGGGGATTCCAGCCCTTTCACGTGGCAGCACAGGGTGCTGAGACACAACAGGTGGGGAAGGGTCTCATGTCTCCTCTTGGCTCCCCTGCCTCTCATGGCAAATGTTATAAACCCTGGATCTCAACAGGCACATTACCTTTGTGATAATTTATAGTTGTTGATGACACATTGTAGTGGGCTGACCCAGCCAGCATCCAAGCATCCACCCTGCCTTTCACTCACTCCCTTTTGCTGGGGATGGGGAGGAAAAAATTCAGAAGGAGGCAAAGAGAGTCTTGGGTTGAGATAATGGAGTTTATTAAGCAACACAAAAGCTGCTCATGTAAGCAAAGCAAAATAAAGGATTCATTCAGTAATCCCACTGGCAGGCAGATGTCCAGCTGCTTCCTGGGAAGCAAAGCCTCAGCTTGGTTAATGGCCACTTGCAAAGACAAATACCATAATCACCAACATCCCATCTTCCTCCTCCTTTCCCTGAGCTTTCATGCTGAGCCTGACATCACATGGCATGGGATAGCCCCAAGGTCAGCTTGAATATCTCCATGTCCCCTCTTAACTTCCATCCCACTCCCAGACTGCTTGCTTTGGGACAAGGTGGAGGAAAGAGAGAGGAAACCTCAATGTGGGGTGAGCAGCACAGCTCACAGCAATGCCTCACACACGGAGCTGTGAGGAAAGTGACCTCCATCCCAGCTGGATGGAAACCAAAAAATCCTTCTCCTTCTCCTTCAGCCCTTCAATTCTGACTCTTCCTCCTCCCACCCAAGCAAGGTGAGGCAATGAGGAATGAGGACTGTCATCAGCTCATAACATTCCCTCTGGCACTCCTTGCTCCTCATGCTTCCTTTCTGCTCCAGCACAGACCCCTTCCCTGGGCTGCAGCCCCTCAGATAAGCCCATCCCAGGGTCCTCTCCATGAGCTCCTGACTGAGAATGAGCCCCTGCACAGGCACCTCTCCCCACACCAAAATATTCCTCACACCAGAACTAAAGTAATTCCATGACAGCACCAACAAAAGTGGCCAATTTACAAATATGATAAAACTCCAGTGCTTGGCCCCTCACAACATTGCAATAATAAAATATCCCCCACAATTATTCCACTCTTCTGGCTGTTTCCAGTCCAAGTTTGGTTCACTAACTCTCCCAATTACTTGTCTTTATTTTAAATTCTTGACCAGGTCCTTCCTATTCCTAACTGGAGGGAAAAAGCAGATCCAGGCACCATCCTCTTGCTCTTCCTACTGCCCAGGAGGACACATGAGAAAGTGAGAGGGTGAAGCCACCTCTACACTGAAAGGCCAAGCAAAAATTGCAGGGGAAGACAGCTGCTCAGAAGGGGTCCCTTCTTTTGTATTTACTGCTGGCATGGGTCCCTGCCTCAGCCATGCCCCTCTAATGGTGCTGAATGCTGGGAAAGACACAGCCAAGTCCCAACAGAGGGGTGAGGAGACTTCTCAGAAGACCTCTTGGTTTCAGAAGTCTCCCTAAGATCAGCAGGGCCAGGGCAGCTGCATTTGCTGTGGCACAGGACACTTAGTCACAGGATCCTGCAGTTCAGCCCACAAAGTGGGAAGCACAGGTTTTCCTTCTTATCTCTGCTCCTCACCATCCCACCTTTATTTTCAAGCAGTAATAAATTATTGTCAATTAAATTGAATTAGTTAAGTGAAATTAATTTCCCCCAAGTTGTATCTGTTTAGCCTGCAACAGCAATTGGCAAGTAGTGATCTCCCTGTCCTAATCTCAACCCATGAGCTGCTGCTGCTGCTTGCTTCTTTCCCACCACCCTCTGGAGATGGATGAGGGAGAGAGCCATCCCACCACACAAATGAAGACACTTAACAACTTTGTGCCATCAGCACTCTTTTTATTTAGGGCAACACCTTGGGTTTGTTTTGGTTTTTTTTTTTTTTTTTTGTAATTTTGGGCTTATATTTCCTTTCCAGTTTTTGAAAACTCCTCCAGGAAATCCCCTGGGAAAGGATTCAGCAGTAGAACAGATGTAGGGCCCAGCACAGCAAGATCCAGATGTCTTTGATGGGATGAGTGTGTACATGGTACAAGACAAACACACTTGGCATTCTTTCTGGGTCCAGGTAAACTCTCTGTTGAGGAGACCCAGGGAACCTGGAGGTCCTGGATGAACCTTGGGACAGAGTTGGACGGAGGGGTGCATGACTGTGTGCTGGGGAAAACCTCTGAATTTGCTGCTGCATCTTTGAAGCATTTTCTAAAATGCATACCCTACCCTTAAAAATTGTGTTTGCTTTGGCTGCCATAGCACTGGTAAAAATGCTTCAAACCACATGCAGGACACAGAAGCAGAAGGACTGTTTTTGTGTGGTTATAGCTTTGGACAGGGCTGAGTGATTTACTTTGCTCTATCATAGCTGAACCTGGACCCTCAGAATATATAAAAAAATATTTTCCAACTGTCACTGGTACTTCAGTAGGTTAAACTCTTGCACCTCAAAGCTAGATTGTAATAATTTGATGGAAACAGCACCTGAGTTATTAAATAACAATAAACAGGCAGCCCTTGGAAGCATCCAAAAGCATCAAAAAGCACCCAAAATCATGATGTGTGGCCAAGTGTCACCAAGCAGGGCAGGTTGTGCAGCACAGACATTTGAGATACTGCCCCAAGGAGCAGCAAAACCCAGGCACAGGCCTGGCTTATCTGCAGCCTGATGCTGTATTGGCCAGACCAACACAGGGATGTTTTAATTTAGGTGTAAAGATGGTCAGACATACTCCCCATTGGCATAATACAAGCCAAAGTTAAGCCCTTTAAGCAGTGAAATGATGAGGAGAGGAATTTTATGCTCAATGAAGAAATTAGACCAATTTTAAGCAAGTTTAGGGATGCAGCTGAGTGATTGGCTTGGCAGTGCTGGGCTGGACGTAAGGGTCTTTTCCAAAGCTGGTCATCCTGTTCTGTGATTTTTTTTTTTCTTATCTGTGTATATTATAGATCTAGTACTGGCTTTGGTAAGGAGCACTGGCAATTTAGCTTCTCCCAATTTTCTTCAGCAAGACTACCCTTTCCTCAACAAGAAAGCTTTCCTGAAATTTTAACCTAAAATAATCCTTTACTGTAATTATTTTTATCCACTCATTGCTTAAAAAAAAAAAAAAGAAAGAGAGAGAAAAGGACAAGATATTTTTTAAATGTGGGTTTTTATATAGCTCTGAATGGGGTTTAATCTGGTTTTCCATGTATTTTTTCTCTTCTCTCATGTATTCATGCTCTTTGTTCTTTCCGGTCCTTTCTGTTTCATCCTACTTGAAATGGAACATGAGGAGGAAGAACACAGCTTAAGAGCCATTTAAAATAATTAATCAATGTGCTTAGTCTTCTAAAAATACTCATACAAAACCACCCTCTTAAAAAATAAACATGTAACTAAAACAGTAATTTTGAATTCTCAGAAATGTTTTCAACAAGGCTAAATATTAATTATGCTGTTATTAAAAAAATCAACAACATATTTATGAATATATTAATTCTTCTATAGGGATTTATTGAAGAGCTTGCAAGCGAGTACAATAAAATCATTACCATAAATAAAATACTATTACAAGTGTAACGCAAGCATGAAGAAATTTAAAATGTCAGGTTTGCAGATATTTCCTCAAAATATTTTCTTCCTTTGTTCACGTCTTCTATAAAAAAACCCAAAAACCAAAATACAAACCCCAATAATACCTCTTTCTATTGCCATCAGTAAAACCCTTGAGCTGGACTAAACAGAGAGGTTATTACCATTTCCCTGAGGGCATCCACCTCTCCTACAGTCCCACCTATGCCTTTTCCCAGGGCTTTTGCTTGGCTTGGCTTCAGCAAACAGACCCATCCAGGTGGCCACAAGCGGGTGGTTGTTCCCCAACTGCTTCCTGCTGGCCCCGGGTGGCTCCTGCTGTCACCAGGGCCCCTCTTTAACCACGTGTATGGCCAGGAGGGCATGTTTGTGTTTCATTTGTACAGACATGATTAGCTCCTTCCCAGGGCTTGTCTGCTGTAAAACTGGAAATGTGTCATGGGCTATTACCCAAGCAAATGTAATGCCCCCAGAATAAATATGCCCCGTGAGCTCTCAGGCTGTAATTGATGCAAAAACAGGTGTTCCCCCTTATCCTCTGTGATTGCCTGCACATATGGCCTCTTTTATGCCATCCTCCAATTGCTTTGTAGTGCTGGCTCCTGCAGAAAAAGAAATAGTGTTACTGTAAAAGAGTGGGTTTCAAGAGTGTTCTTCGGTCTACAGCCAAATTAAATACAAGCACCACAGCCCTTTTTAGTATTTAACTAATTAAACTGCAGCAGCCACCACAAGCACTTCAGGCATCAAACTGCATTTCCAGCTACTCTTGTTTTAAAATGTGGTGCTCTGACTTTGCAAATTAAAGCTACATATAACACAAATTCCCATTTGAATGGAGTTAACATCCTCAAATTGGACCCTCCAAATAGAAACAGTAAAATAGTATCAACTCCTTGTTGTTTTTATACCTCACAGGCTGAAGTTTTGAGTTGAGAAAAAAAACATTTAGCTTCCAACAGCTGTGTAAGACCTACTGGCCTTGCAGTGTTAAAACCAGGAAGATTTTGGAATGAGGCACAGGCAGAAATGTCAATGGTCCCTTTATATAACAGATTTTTGACAAGATATTTTTCTCCTGGGTGAATGCGCTTGCAGGAGAAATAAAAGAAGGGTGGCTGAACAGCTGGAGGGCCACCCTTAAGAGGGGAAGGCTGGTGATACCCAGCAGCCAAAATGCTTAATTTAGGCCTGGGCTGAATGTTGATCCCTGTGCTTTGGTCTGTCCCCCCCAGCATGGGTCTCTGCATCACTCTTCCTGCCACAGCAGGGCTTGCAGTGAGCAGGAAAAGTCTCTGCTTCAGTTGTCTGCGGTGGTGGAAGAGTCAAGACCTGGTCTTATCTCTGTCAACCCAGCAGTGCGTGCAGGGACTCAGTAACATGTTCAGGATGTGCTCCTCCTGCTCCCTAAACACACCTCTTTTGGTTTCTCACAGAGAGGGTTTATTGTTTACCCACCTAGAACTACCAGTATTTTAACCCAAATTCAGCTTACGTATTGAAAGCAATCTCTGTGGGTAGAAAAAATGTGCTTGGCTTGATCTTACAAAATCAAATGGGCTGATCAAGATATGACATCAGAGATGAATCTTCTGCCTGGCTTTTACATTGTCCCTGATCTAAAGGAAAATGTCATTGCATAACAACTTCCTTCATCCAAAATATACTTGCAACAAAACGAGATGATAAAACAGTGGCATCCTGCTGAACCCTTTTGAATTTTCTGCAGACAAACATGTTGCTTTTACCTGCCTTTTGTTTTTCGTATGTCCTGCTCCTGTTTGTCTCTGCTCTTTCCTCAATTGCCTCAGCAAGAAGACAGTTGCTCCTCTTCTACAAGATGCACAAAGAGGAAGAAGAAATACATTTTTCTCACTTTATCCCTTCCTGGGGTACTTTCATTTCTGTGACAGCTTTCTCAATTCACAGCTGGCAGAGTTTCATGCCTGTGCTTCCCACCTCTGTGACAGATAAATTTCATGGAGCTCTGGCCACTATTCAGAGGTGCTGAAGCTCCTGAACTCCTTCAGCTTACCCACTGCACAGTTCTGACTGGAGGGATGGGTTTGTTGGACATCAGTGTGGACGTGGTGAAGCCACAGGGCACCAGCTGCAGAGAGTGATGCCCACACCAGGAACAGATGTCTGGAGAGGTGCCACGGGAGCCAGCAGAGAGCTGGACTCGAGGTTATGGACTTGAACTTTGAATAAGGATTACCAGGTTTAAATAAGTTATGTCTACAAACAAGCAAGGAAATAGGGTGTTGTGTGTAAGCACCTGGCTTCTCAAAACCAGCCTGTCTCCCTTTTTCAGGGATGAGTCGTTGAAGGATCAGAAATGTGGGTACAAAAACACAGCTACAACCTCAAGTGTTTGCATGCCTTTTGACAATAAGGGAAGAAACCCCACTCAGGTAAACTCCTGGCCCTTGTAACTTAGGATTTCATCCTCAGTGTTACGTGCTGTGTTGGTGGATATCTTACCTATGTGCAAGGAATATTTTGCAGTAGATCTACAAGGGAATATTTCTGCTTGGAGAATGCAACGATTCCCACTGAAAAAAACTCTGCACCAGGTCCAGATTGGGATGTGGATCCCTGAAAGCAGGTCTACCTTGAATTCCATGTTAAACTGAAGTTATAAAGAGGAAATAATATTTTCATAACCAGCCTTGTTTCAGATCCTACACTCAGATAGAATACCACTGGGTGCAGTAGGGACTAAATAAATATTTCACTGATAAACAACAAGCCTAAATTGTTTATGAAGCATAAAACAATTATCTTTGACTCCACCTGATGCTGCTGAGCAAGCTGTTCCTATTTATTGTGCTATTATTAGATGGGAATTTTGTGCATTGGACAGCATCTTTCCTGAATGGATGACATAACCAAGTCCATGTAGCACAGACTCATTCTCCAGCACAATCCAGAGCTCTGCACACAGCCCATCATCCTGCATGATGGATTTCTTAAAAACCAAACACATGTGAATGAATTTATAATTTAGAAAAGAGTGCCTAGACTTTCAAAACACTCCTGTGGATGTGAATGTTCTGACTTGAGGATATAAATTGTGATTATATATACATATGACTCTGATTTCATTTCTGTATGGAGACAATATTTCTGCAGAGTTCCTTAACACGAAATGCAGCAAAAAAGCCATGCCAGTTTGCAGTGCCAGTGATGAGACATGAGAGGTGAAAAGCAGTTTGTGTTATCACTGGTGGTTACTCTCATACAGGAAAAACCCACATGGAATCAGAAGTTGCTTGGTGAGGTGGCCACATTTAAATAAAGCCTAAGAAACAATTCTAAAATTGGAACACAGGGATCTTTAAGGCATCTGTCCAGGAAAGTGAAGAAATTATATTTTTGGCAGTGAGCACTGAGAAAACCATGCAGAGAATAAAATAAATTAAAATGAACAGGAACCACATGCCCTGGTTGCTGCCTCAGCTTTGGTGAACCTTGACCGGTTGTTACACCATGTTGCAGAAAGCAAATGTGGGAGAACAAGAGGATGGTGTCCCAGTGCCATTTTATCAGTGTTCTATTCTATATCAATATTTATTGATATTCTCTTGGCATTTCTAGTGTACTTACTACACACTTACCCTTTCCCCCTCTCGTGGATCCATTCATATTCCTGTTATTTGAGGCTCCTACTCTTATGTCTGGCAGAGCAGTGGCAGTGATTGCAGTCCCCTGATCCCTGTGGGTCCATGGAGATGCCCAGAACCATATCCACTCTCATGGTGATGTCTGGGAATGAGATGTCAGACACCGAAGCAATGATATTTTAAAATATTTTCCTCTCCTGATTGTTTCATATTTATGTTTTGGTTATTTTCCCATTTTAGGAGCCAGTGAAGAGCAAGGCAGGCATATCTGTCACTACATAATAAATGGAAGGAAGCCCAGTATTGAAGCACAGATCTAAAACCAGCTTGCTAAAATTTACAGTTAAAAAGTTGGAAGAATCAAGACGTGAAATACAGTGCACCATAAAGTGAAGATGCTAAAAGGTTTTCTTTCAGAGGCAAAGGGCATTTAGAGAACACCAGGAAAGTTTTAGAGGAATTTTCTAGCACGTGAAAAGATAATGAAAAGGTAGAGGGAATGTTAAATAAAACTGAAGGGGCTGGGGAAATGCAGATGCAAAATGAAAATGTGTAAATAACTGTTTAACAAAATAAAGCAATTGTTTAAAAAGTACAACGTGCAGACCACCGCATTGTGATTATTAGAATAAAAATTGAAATTATTTTTAAACGAGAAATTATACAAAATTAATAACTGTATTTGGTGATAAACATATTTGCCCCCCATCACCAGGGTGGGCAGGGTGCCCATTAATGCAGCACGTCTGTGGTCAGAGGCGTCGGGGGACAATGCGCCGTAATCGTGCTGTGCCGCCCGGTGGGTCCCGGCTTAGAAGCCCAACTGAACAAAAAATGCTAAATTCACCTCGCTCTGCCCTCGTACCGAGGCGAGAGGGGACGCGGGCTGGGGGCAGAAAACCCAGCCGCGACGGGAAGGGTGCGAGGGGCGGGCGGGGTCCACGCTCCTGCCTCACCTCGGCTCGGGCACGGTCTCACCGATCACCTACGATAATGGAAACGATCGCGCACCGGCACCGACGCGGCCCCCCGACCCTCAGGGACCAGACCCCGCACCCCTCGTCCCGCCGAGCCGCTGCCACCCCCGCCATCCCCCGTCCCCGTCCCCCGGGGCCCCCCGGGCTTCGCCCCCGCGCCCCCGCCTCCATCCCGTTCGCTTCCGCACCACCCCCCCCCCGGGAATCACCCCCCCCCGGCTCGGGGGCCAGGTACACTTGACGTCAGGATGGCTGTCGTCGTTTTGACGTGTAAACACTCATTTCCATTCCGGCTCTGGAGGGTCTGTGAGCCTCGGGCAGCCGCGCCGGCAGGCAAGCAGGCAGGGCTCCGCTCCGCGCTATCGCGTAGCAACGCGGCGCCGCATCCCGCCCGCATCCCGCCCGCATCCCGCATCCCTCCCGCGTCCCGCGGCCATGGCCGGGCGGCGCTGGGCCGGCCCGTGCGCGGCTCTGACCGTGCTCCTGGCAGCCTGCTCCCTGCCCCGAGGAGGCAGCGCCGGGCGGCTCTTCCTCAACGAGTGGGCAGCGGAGATCCCGGCCGGCCCCGACGCTGCCAGAGCCATCGCGGACGAGCTGGACTACGACCTGGTGGGGCAGGTACGGCCGGGCGGGGGACAGCCGCCGCCGCGCTTCCCTCAGGATGCTCCGCGACGGGGCTCCTTTCCCATCCCGCGAGGATCATTCCCTCCCCGCTCCCTCAAACTTGTGCCCGGCTGCCGCCCGCGGGGCTCCGGGGAGTTTGAAGCTCCCGGTCCCCAGCAGCAGCTTCCCAGGGTCCGGGTCCGCCCCTGGCGCCCGGCCAGGGATGGCTCTCTCGGAGGGGACGGGGCAGGGAGATTCTGCTCTTCCTCAGGGGACCGGGCGGGGACCTCCGTCTCTCCTTGACCGGAGCGGGCAGGGCGCTCCCGTTCTCCTTGGCGGGACTCGGGAGGGTCGGGCGTGAGGTCCGACTCTCCCTGGAGGGGTCCGGGCAGGGCAGCTGGCTCTCCCTGAGGAGACCGGACAGAGTCAGGCAGGGCACCCCGCTCTTCTGAGGAGACCGGCAGGGCACTCCGCAGGGCCACAGGGGACCGGGCAGGGCTCTAACCCGGCTCTGCCCCGGCAGTTCGGGCAGGAGGAGGAGGGCGCGGGCGGTGTCAGCTGCGACCCCGCGCCGCCTCCGCCCCGTCAGCTCCATCGCCATCGCGGGGCTTCTCTCCAGCCATCCCTCGGGCGCTTTTTTTGGGATGCCGTGACGTCAGCGTTGTCAGGGATGAGTAACCGCCGTGAGGGAGCAGCTTCGTCTCACCTCCCGGCGAGGGTCCTGTGCCGGGCACGCCATCCCCCAGCGCTGGGACCCTGCTGCTCCTGGCCCGGCCCCGTGGTCGGGGTGGCCGTCAACCCCTCTCCGTGCCCCCAGTGCTGTCCGCGGGCAGCTCCCTCTGGCCGTCTGCCCAGCCCCGCTTTAGGGCACGGCCGTGTTCAACCCGCTCCCAAATCCGTAGGTGTGATCCCAGCTACGTGAAATTGGATCCCACCTATGTGTGATCCCACCTGTGTGGGTTTGGTCCTTCTGCCCTTGTAGCCGGTACGTCGGCCCCCACAGCTGTCAAAGAGCCCGTTCTTAGGAGAGCGAGGTGTTCAAAGCCAGCGGGGTGCTCTTGGCTTGCCCGGAGGCTGGCTGGCTGCTGAGCAAGTGAAAATGCTGCTACAGTGGGCGCCTGTACAACACAGCCCTGCAGTGAGGTGTCTGAAGCCGTGCAAATCTTTTCACACCTGTCCAGCTGAAACACAGGGAAAGCAAATAAAACTGGTGAGCGACCTGCCCACCGAAATGTGGCCTTGCCAAGGAGAGTCCATGAGTGTCGTGGTCATTAGTGCAAGTGCTGTGTAACTTGAGTCCTGCAGTAGTAATGACTGCACTTGAATAGCCCAAATGAAATTACTCCTCCGGCTTCTTCTAGCAGCACACAGGCTGAGAGAAGCACTTGTTACTGGAAGAGTGCTTCCTTGTTTGGATTAAAATATCTACAGGCTAGTTTCTTTCTCTTTTGTCTTTAAGGCAGCGTGAACTCTTTCAGGTTTTGATTGTTGGTACTTGCTCACAGTGGGGAAGTAGTTCCTGATAATTAAAGCACGCCTGTGTCTTACAGATTGGATCACTGAAAAACCACTACTTATTCAGACATAAGAGTCACCCAAGACGGTCCCGAAGAAGTGCTATTCATATCACTAAGAGACTTTCTGATGATGAGCGGGTAAGTGTTACATTCATGCTTTTTTTTTTTTTTTTTTTGTTAATGTTTTTATTCTGTCTCCTTACTGCTAGCTTCGTAAAGAGGTCACAGGCAGGCCTTCCTCATTTTGCAAGTCTAATATATTCAGCCATCCATACTCGTGCTGAATAATACTTAACTATTCTGTCATTCATGGGCAGAGTCTGACCCTCCCTTACCACATATTTTACAAGAGCTTTCCAAATTAAGATTTAAGATGTGTGGCACCGGAATTTCAGATGTTGATGTGCCGCTGAAGAAAATGTGAACAGGGAACCAAGGGGGTGGATTCAAAGTAAAAATCCATAGATGCACTAAGTTTAATTAGGCCACGTCTGTGCAATTACCATGTGAATTAGGTTTGATTTAAAGTGACTGAATATTAAGTAAAAAAGAAGAAGCAGGGATAAAGGGCTGATGTTCCGCTGGATTGGCTTCTACAGCAAGCTAAAATCCCTTCTCAAAAGATCCATCACACATTCCAGACTTGCAGCCTTTTGTTACAATGATCTGCCACTGCAATCAGAGAACAGGCAAACTGGAGAGGGGTCTAAGGTACAACCCACTGGTGAGGCAGACCCCTCGTTTGTCTGGCTTTATTTCGGAGAGAAGCATTTCTGTTTGCAACCATAATGAAAAACTGAGGTGCATGACAAATTTAAAGAGCAGACCAGAAAGCTGTCAGCCTCTCTTACAAACTATTTTCTGGGAAATGTCACAACAACAACATTTGGTTTTAAGATTAGCATTGTTGCAACAATCATTGTGACAATATGAGCTGTCCAAACCATGAAGTAACCTAGTTGTCAAAACCAGCAAATTATCATATAAGGACAAATCACTTCAGAATGAGTAATCTTCTATCTGGAGGTTTTAGATGCAAATGTCAACTAGGAGGAAATAGTCTGTGTGGCAAGACAGGGTGTTTGTTTTTCCTGTTTTGTTTCAAAACTGTAAAATCTCACCTATTTCCTTGCAAAAAGGAACTGCTCTAACAGTTAAATAATCCTAACTTGGGGATGTTCAAACCTGCAGATTCAGTCTAAACTAGCAATTTATGCCTATATGACCACATGTTCCATGGCTTTGGGTGCAGTCACTCTCTTTTTTGGGCTTACTGCATCAAATGAATCTGTTACACAAGGAAGAATGAGAGTGTTCAATGCAACACATTCTAAAATTGTAACAGAATGGAAGTGATTGTATTATATTGCTACCAGACATTACTGCATCCTTGCTTTCTTAGATTCAAACTGCTGCAGGTGATTTGCTAAATTTACTCCAATTTCCATCTTATTTACCATCCAGTATGTAAATTAATTCTGTGGATAAATGAGATGTAATTATGCATTATGTAAGTGTATAAACACAAAGCAATCATGTAATGCTGTGTAGCTACACAGGGACCTTTGCACTGAGGAGCTGCTCTTGTTCAGCAGCAGCCTACTTAAGAAGATTTAGATTCAACCTTTAAAAAGAGAGAGAAAAGAGAATCCTGTTTTTGTTTGTATAACGCCTTCAGGAATTTTACGGTATGTTAAGTGTGAAAGTTGTGGTAAAACTTGGCTCTAATCTGAATATTTATCTGCTTCCTATAGTGTTTGTTGTAAAACAGATAAAGGCTGTGAATACATTGAAGGGATATAATTAACTGGTTACCTAACTTCTTCTAGTATTTGCACTAGATTCCAAATCTACTTTCTTGCAAGTAGATTTGAACTGATAAATTTTTTTTACTGCTTTATGTATCAGCGGTTGGAGATTTGGCATGGGCTCTTCAGCTTTTGCTGGAGATGGATGGTTGGAGCCTCACCCAGCTGCTGAGTGACAAACATTTCGCTTGTTTGCCTGACATATGTGCTTGGGAGTTTCAGCTCATTTCCCTTCAGTGCGCTTGCTCCCCGTGAAAAGAAATAACAAGCGTGGAAGTTGTCAACTGCTAATTACTGTTGGGTGGTGAAGAGGTCAAGATTTGCTGTGGGCAGGGAAGAGAGATAGAGGTAATTGCTCCAATGTGTGCACAAGTATGTGTGGCCTGAGATATCAATAGAGCAGTTTAAAATACCCACACTTGCATGGGTATATTCATCTTCTATGACCAAGGTTTGTAGGGGGTTTAGGAGTAAATATATAGCAAAGAGAATCATAAACATGCCTAATGCAGATACCATTTAAAGGGATTTATGTTCTTGTAGTGAATTTTCATTAGGCTTTCATTAGAAAATTGCGTTTTAATAAAATCATACTTCTTAATCATAACTTCTGAGTCACTATTATCTCATATATGGTGATAGATGTCAGGATCATAAAGCTGCTCAAGCACAGTAGATAAAAGGAACAGCATCTATTCAGAGCTTGAAAGTAAAAGATTAGATCCAAGGCACCCTCCATGTGAGGCTTGTCACAGGATCTTGGCAATCTTACTGAACCTGAGTTTGCTTTTCCTGCTTGGAATTTGGGATGAAAAGGACCAACCATACAAGGACCAACTAATAAGGTTTTATTCCCTTTCCAAAAAGAGCACACAACACAGACAGAGGCATCATCATCAGGATTTCATCACAGCTGGGTTCAGTTATGCATTCAAGGGCGATACACATTTAAAATACAACTTAGTGCCTTAGAGACTTCTGTGTCTGTGCACAAAGGCTGTGCAACTCTTTTCATGCTTTATTAAAGCATGCTGAAGCATTTTGGCTTTCGGGTGCCTTAAGTGGAATTTTGTTGGTGATGAAGTTAGTCTAATATTCATAGCTTGCTAATTGACCTCTCTCCAAAACACCACTAGGAAGGAGACATGGAGGTCCAGCTGGTCTGTGAGTAACAGCATCATTATGATTGCTAGACTGAAGCCAGAGACAATCTTTTTCTTTCCTTTTCATTCCCAATAGAGAGTGAATAAATGATAAGTAGGAGAAAGAAGCAGGTCATGGTTTTCCTTGTTTCAGTAAGCACCATTGCTTAGATGACCTTCCAGCCATACTACATGGTTTTATTTGATGTAAAAACTTCCCTTGTGTCACTCACAAGAGTTCCTTGTTAACTTCTACTTAGTGATTTTTCTCTGAATTGATTCTACAGTATTGTGATTTCACCAAGTTCTCTTCCCTAAATCTCACAGTACTACAGTTTAAATAATCCCCTTTTCTGTACTGAATGTTGCTTATTTTGCTTTAGACACCAAAATCTCTCTGTGTGATGAAAGCCCTTATACCCCTGGTTAAAAAAGTCCCAGATTGAAGAGGTTCACTTGTCATATCTTTATAAATAATTGCAGGTGTCATGGGCAGAGCAGCAGTATGAAAAAAAGCGAACTAAGCGTGCTGCCATGAGAGACTCAGCAGAAAGCCTTTTCAACGACCCTATGTGGAACCAGCAGTGGTATCTGGTAAGAATTTCTTGCCCTGTGGAACAGAGGATGGTGATTGTGCCACCAGCTGCATTATTTCACCAGTATCAGAGAGGCTGCACCAGGGGAATAAATAAAGAGTCCGTTTCATTAGTGTATGCTGTAAAAATGAGTGATCTCGGTGCAAAACATTTTCAGACAACCTTCTCTCTTCTGTGGAATGTCACTTCTACAGAGATTCTAGAAGCCAATCCAGCTTCTATTTAGTATGGAGGAGAGGGGTGATATCACAAATTGTTAGCAGTTGAAAACCACTTTGATAATTTTAAAACATTTGTGGTTTTTTGTGTAAGAAGTCCATTACCATATCTGAAGCTGGCCATCTATTTCTTTATTAAAATTAGTAGTGCAGAATACATACACCAGAATACATACACCAGAAAACAAAACCATCTGCATGCATGTGACAAGCACCTTCAGCTATATGGACTAGGATTTATATGCTGGAAGGTCTCTAAAGCTCACTCACATGCTCAAAACCTCAGTGGGAAAAAATTCCTGAGCCCCACAGTTTCTGTCTGCATGTGTCAATTGAGAAATACAGTTGATCATTTAGATTATACATGGTTTCTTCCAAAAGCCTGGGTTTCCATTGTGCATCTAGCTGTAGCTTCAGTCTGGGATTCATTGCTTTCACTCAGAATAGGGATGGGATTAAGGGTGAGTATAACAAATCAGAAAGAAAGGTCAGGCACAGTTGGGGCCTGAGAGGCTGGAAACACTTTTTCTCAGCTCATCTTAGAGAAATCATACCAAATTCTAAGCTGCTTTCCTTCTTTTGAGCTAGAGAAGATGAATTATAAACCACATAGCATAAAATATTTCCATGAAGATTCCTGCAGACTTCTTTTGAACAGAAAAAAATATTGTTATCTGTAAGAATTTAGCTTTTCTTTGATGCAGAATGTCTGTTTGCTTCCTTGCCTGTATCCAAAAAAGCGGGACATTTCCAAGATGTCTATATTAGACAAATACACAAACACCCACATGATTCATAAAAGCAGTCAGGGGAAAAAAAACCTGGCAATGTTCTGCTCTCCAGGAGATTTAGTTCCTTTTGCCATTTTAGTGTCTTTTCCCTATTTATGATTTTCACTACTTTTCCCTCTAGTTTTCACACATGAGAAACAAAAACATACTGCTTAGCCTTGTTCACAATGAACATTGGATTTTTCTGATTAAATACATAAGAGTGTTAGACATTTTCTTCCAAAATATGTTCTTTGCCTTGTAGTGAATAACTATTACTTTATTTTTATGATTTGATGGCAAGAGTTTTAGCTCTATTCTGTGTATCTTTTCACATCACCAAGAAAAAATATTATTTGATGGATTCAAGAGAAAAAAGCTTGAAATCTCAAATAATTTCCTGAATGGAGGTAGCCAGACACAGATAGCAAAATATGAAAGAAATTTCATCCCCATAACAAATTTCTTTTCCTAAACCTTGTGTTTTATGCAGTATTTCTTTGGAAACAAAGTCATACAGAAAACCTGTCATCAGCTAATGTAATTGTGCACAGAGAAACAGAAAGAAAGGGTTGTTAGCATGTTTTCTAAATAAGATGTATGTACTGCTCCTTTGGTATTAGAGGGGGAAAATTACCCATTTAGGAGATACTCTTCAAAAAACTTGCTGGGGAAGTGAAGACTATACATGATTCATACTTCCAGCTGATTTACCACAGGAGCAGCAATGAGGGGTAGTAAAGAGAAAATTGTGATTCAACACAGTTGTTCCCAACCAAACAACTACCTTAATTGTTTTACCCATTAATTATTTTGCTCTGGCTAACTTTAACATCCAAGGAGAAAATACGCTTGGAGGAAATCCAGCTCACTGCACTGCGGGAACTGTCTTGGCTCCTCATCAAATAGAAAGAACAAACATTAGCAGGTCTGATTATTAACCCAGTGTTCCAAGGTCCATCAGTGCATCCCCACCACTCCTTTCAGCTCCTCCTGCCTACTTGCCAAAAATACAAGGTGTTTTTTGTTCAGGAATGGTCTTCAGGGATATTCAAGCACTGGGGTAAATCTTTCAGTCCCACAAGTATTTGATGAAATTAATTTTCAGTTTGTATTTGCAAAATTTGAGAGAAATACACAAGTTCTGGCTGAGATTGCTTACAGGACCCTTAGAATATGACTTTGGATCTGTTTGGTATAAATGAATAAAACGTTGATATATTTGAATCCGTTCTGTCCCACAGCAAGATACAAGAATTACTCCATCCCTGCCCAAACTGGATCTCCACGTTATTCCTGTGTGGCAGAAAGGATTCACAGGCAAGGGAGTTGTCATCACAGTCCTAGACGATGGATTGGAGTGGAATCACACTGACATCTATGCTAACTATGTAAGTTTGAGCATTAGAATGCTATGGAATAGATTAACCAGTTGTAAATCTGATAAACAGACACTCTTCCCCAGCTCATTGTCTGTACTGTAAGTCAGCTCCTGCAGTACAGAGACTGAAATACTTGCCTTAGGCATTATTTGGAGCCTGGTCTGTGTCACAGGAAGCTGAATGTCACTTAGCAATGGTAGTGGGGTGGATATTTTGTTGTCTTGTTTTTCCTGCAGTAGATTTAGTTCCCAGACACCTTTGCATGTAGTGGTTTATTGCTAAATTATTAAAGCCCCATGAAAAAGTCATGGAATGTTTAATGGCCATCAAATTCTACCAGCTTGATTGCAGCCAATATGAGGCACATCAAGTGAATAAATACAGACTCTATAACCCATTTTAGAAATGGGTTTTAGAAATACTTTCTCTAGTTGTCTGAATTAATTCTGCTTCTCTTTTTTTTTTTTTATATGTAGGACCCAAAGGCAAGTTACGATTTCAACGACAATGACCATGACCCCTTTCCTAGATATGACCCAACAAATGAAAACAAGTGAGTAGCTCCCCAGCTGTCTGAAGAGAACAAAACATTACAGTGTTTGTTTGAGTGTTAGAAGAGACAAGTAGAGAAATTTCTGTGTAGGTGTTCTGTGTTGATTATGTTACAAGAGGAAGAATTTGTGTAACAGAATCAGCACATGCTTGAGTTTGGAGGGGACTTGTGAAGGTCATCTGCTCAAGCAGGGAGCTCGAGAGGCTGTTGTCCAGGATGATCAGGATGGCTTTTGAGTACTTCTAAGGAGGGAGAGGCCACAGCCTCCCTGGGCAACCTGAGGCAGTGCTTGGTTGCCCTCAATGTAAAGAATCACTATTGGATGTGAGGAGGAGCCTCTTGTGTTCCAGTTTGCAGGAGCATTCTCAAATTACATTGATATAAACACAGGGATAAAATTCCCAGATGGAGAACTTCATAATTGTAATCTCCCTATGATGTCCTGAATTTCTTCATGTCACATACAAGATGTTGAGGTATTTCTGCAAGGTGAAGGGAATAATCCATTCTTGTGTGTCAGTGTGTTTCTGGAATGATACCTCCCAAAGTATATTTTTACTTCAATATCTGCTTTCCACTGGAAATTAAAAAAAAAAAAAAATTCTCAAGGGGTTTGTCAGATCTGGGCATGTCCATCATAGTCCAGTTATGGATTTGGTTCATAAGAAAGAGAACAGGAGGGACCTCCCTAGAAGCTGGTACACAAAATAGTCAATTTCTTTAACAAATTAGAATGCCACTGCTCAGTACAGATAGCAAGAAACTGATGAATTGGTTCTCTGTTTCCTCTCAGACAATACAGTAGCATTTACAACATAACTCATTGCATGAGAGAAAAAAAGAAAGATCAGTCTGAGGATAATATATCCCAGAATAAGACATTTGAAAAATGGCATTTCTACTTTCTTACAGTGTTGTTTTAGAGAAAGAAGCCATTATCCTCTTGTTATGATGTCATTATCTCTTAAATCTACCTGTATTATCTCTAAGCTTTATTAATAAGTAAATGGAATTCAGCCCAGAAGCATTGAAGCATGTCAATAACATGAAGCATGAATAACAATCTGCAGAATTACATAATGCAATGCTCTTACCTTGAGACTTATAGGAAGCATTTCTGTACTGAGGAATCACTCATGGAAAAACAAAAAGCATAGAAAAGAGTTTGTTGCAAGAAAATACAGGGACATTTTAAAGGCTCAGTTTCTGAAATCCTAAATAAATGCCGTGATTTAGAAAAGACATATCTAAATGTGTGATTAAAAAATATTTGTATCATATTCCTGTCTGAAGATAAATTTTTAGCTCCATAATTTTATGCCATTTTTTCACTCTACCAAAATACTGTTATCTGCAGTGAGATTAAAGAAAGCATTTATCATCTCATGGAAATATTCCTTTGAGCATTAAGTAGGTAAAATTATATTTAATGAAGCTTAGGAGAAGTAAGTATTTTTGTATCATGTAGATACAACTCAAAAGCTCTTCAATAACTGCATTGCATTAATTGAAAGGAAGAATTTTGAACAAATCAAGGTCCTTTATGAGTCCTTCTGTACAATGCTACAAAGCTGTTATGATGTGTTCTTTATTCTTGCTGTATTTATTCAGGCATGGGACACGGTGTGCAGGAGAAATTGCCATGCAAGCCAACAACAGAAAATGCGGGGTTGGAGTGGCCTACAATTCCAGGGTTGGAGGTAAGGAAACAAAAATAATTAGATGTCTAATATGAATGGAAACAAGACAGATGCTGAGTGTCACCAGATACCATTAATCTGAAATATGAATGATTGGTCATTCTCAGAAAACATTTATTTTGCAGTATTATAAGCTTCAAAATCCTGTCTGGCAGCAATGCTGAGTTACACCTGTACATGACAGGATTTCTTTAATGAAGTCTGGAATTTGGTTAGAAATAGATAAGTAGAATATGTAACAACAGCAGCCATAGTATAGGTGGGATGATGATGATTATGATGATAGTAATAAAACTAATAATCATAATGTTAAGAATATTAACAAAAACATCAATAATAGCAACAACTTATAATTTACCTAGAGTTAAGACAGTATCTTTTAAGGAATGAAGGACTAATTACTTTTTATTTTTTATCCAGGGAAGGAGAGGAATTTTGTAGAATGGAAGTAGGAGTACACAAAATTATACCCATCAGTATTTGCAGCATATTGTTTCCATTTACACAATCACATTCAAAAGGTCATGTCAGTCAAGTCATGCAAACTGCTGTCCTTTTTGTTTCAACGCCTTCCTTCTCTCCTGTCACTACAAGTTAAATTTGAGAACAAGTAAATTCTTTCTTGCCCACCAATCAATATCGGTTTTTTGGGTTTTAATCAGTGACTCAATCTGTTAGTTGTTTATGAAATAATCATGATGCAAGTATCAGTTACAAATGGTTATTTGGCTCAGAGGAAGTTATTTGTACAGTCCTTATTTTTCCATTATTCCCTCTTTTTCCTTTTAAACGACGGGATGTCGAGTGGAAATCGACACCCATAACTGTCGTTCCCACCATTTCAGCATGGTGTTTTGTCGCCTCCCAGTTACTCCACTGAGCTGTCATGGATGTCAGCTTTGCAGTTTGCCATTGCCATAATGCATTATGCTGTCATGATCTGTTTAAATAAAATATCTCACTCATAATATGAAGACGTCAGATTTTCAAGGGAAGGCAAAATGGATGAAGCTGCCAAGATGTCTGAACTCCCACTGTGCCCATATTTTAAGGCTCTTGCATCTACAGAGGAGGTTCTTCCACAGCTATTTGCACATGATCTGTGCTCATTTGCAAATGCAAACTACACATCTATGCAGGATGATTTATCTCGAAAAGGGAAATAACAGCAGGAAAAGCAGTCCAGCAATCCATATTAGCCAGCAAGCAATGTATATTTGACGGGGGGGAAGAGGAGGAGGAATGGAAAAGTTGAAAGAAATTGTGAGCTGTTAGATGTGACCAGACTGATTAACACCCAGACAGGGGTGTAAGAAAAATATCTTTAAAGAGCAGTGGAAGATAAGAGAAGTCTTCAAAAGATTCAGATAAATTTGGAGGGGCTAAATGCTGGAAGCTTTTTTTTGATGATCTAAGCTCCACAGATTCATTTCTCCAGAGGTTGTTTTTTTTTTTTTTTTTTTTTTTTTAATCCATGAATGACATATTGTTCACTTCTACTTGACATTAGTTCCGGATGACTTCCTTAAGTGGCTGTTTGCTTGTAGCAGTTCCCATGTTGGACAAATCCAGTGGTTCACAGCCAGTCCTTTCTCTCTGAAAGTCAGAAATATCTGCTTCAGGGAAAGAAACCCTGACAATGTGGAATACCTTGCTCTCCAACCTTCAGCATCACAGGTTGGTTTAGCTTCGCCTTGAGGAGTAAAACAAAACATTCCATTGATTTTTCTTGCTGTTAGTTTTCCGTGAAAGTACTGAGTTTAACAATCCTGAGTGTTGCCTCCAGTCACATCAATGCCCAGCCCTATTATGCAACACTGACTAGCCTCTCCAGTACTTTGTGGCTGTGAGTACCATGGGCTTCTCTGTGCACTACGTGAAGAAAAAAATACTCTTCATGCCAGTCTTCAAAGTGACACCTTTCAGTGCCCTTTAACATTCACCTCTTGGTCTTTGTAGAGCTGAGAAATGTGTATCAACCACCTCTGGTATAAAAATCAGAGTATTTTCGTGCATACCTGACCGTACCACTGTGTTATAATATTTCCATGGTGCTGCCATGGAAATTAAATTATTAAGAAGCTCCATCTTACAAAGGACTGGGCTGAGAGTTCGTGCACAGTGACGTGTTGCTAAAAATAGCCCTTCTGCCAGGCAGATACATATATATGTGTGTCTGAAATTACCTTGGGCTTTGTCTGCTTTTGATTTTGTGGGGCTGATGATGGGAGCAAGAATAGAAAAGAGTTTATGCAAGAGGATGTAATTGGAATCTGCTTACGGGAATATCACTGCAGTCATCAAATCCCTGAGTTGACTTGAGCAATCAGGATTTCTGACGATCAGGAAGGCAAGGCAGTGATTTTTTTTCCTTGAGCTGTTTTCATCAGTGTGGAGTCATTGTTCTTGGGGGTTTTTTGGTTTTTGTTTTGTTTTGCTTTGTTTTCCCCTTATTACATTATTTATCTACAGACTTGTCTGTCTTTTTCTGTGGGAAGTATGTGCACATTACTCTTCACATTTCCACTGTCTCATTATGTGTTGCAAGCTCTCACCTGAGGCTTGCAGTCACTTTCACACAGAAAATCTTTGCTTGGCATGAGAGAATCTGGTAATTCTCAGCGGACAGAAAAAAAAAGAGTAATCAAACCATTCTGAGTTTAAGACAATCCTGGGTAAGTGGTATTTTAGTACCTGAGGCACAGGATATACCTTGGTGCTTTTCCAGGCTTTGTGAGTGATAGTGGAGCAGCTGTGGTAGAGCGGATTAACTCCTTTGTCTGATTTCAGCACTAATGAATATGAAATAATAAAGCTCAGCTTTATCTCGGAGGTATTAGGAGTATTAAGAGGTCAGCCATTCAGGAAAAGAATTATGCTTGCAGTCTTTTCTTCCTCTGCTTGATAGCATAAAAAAAAAGAGCAAGACACTGAGCTGTAAGGGTAAGGTTGGAGGTTTTTTGCTTTGGGTATTTTTGGGTATTTTGGGTTTTTTTTAAAATAGAATTACTACATTTTTCCTGCTGAGCTTTGGCAAAATCCCTGTTTTGTGGAAAATACTAGAAAATGAGTAGTTATAATTCACCAACTGCCGGCAATGGTGCAGCTGCTGTAGTACTAACCTGCCAAATCCAAGGGAACCCAGACATTTTTATTGCTTGTAAACACAGGCTGAATCCTGACTGAGGTGACTCTTATATTGCTGCTGTTGCTGTAAGAGCCATGCCACAGTGGGAATTTTGCCAGATTTCTGCTTTTTCTGCTGTCCTCCAGCACTGGACAGCAGTAGCAGCCCCACTGCAGAGCTCTGGCTTTGCACAGCAAAAGATCCAGTGCAGATGAGCAACTGCCTGCACCTGAATTTTAAGTACCACTGAATTCAGGCTTGCTCTGAAGGAGATTAGATCATGCAGCTCCTAATAAATTGTTAATGACTAGATATCTCTGGATTGCTCACAGCAGAAAAAAACATGGCAGTAGAAAAACAGTGAGTTTTGGTTTTTTTTTTTTTTTCTGTGGTGGAGATTGAAGAGCTGGTGAAATTGCAGTGTCACAGAGACAGCAAAACCTTTAATGACTGCTAGGGACAAGTGCTTTGGTCAGAACATTCAGAACTACATCTTTGAACTGAAACTCTCAGAACTCTTACAGATACATGTAATGTTGGTAAAACCAATTTAATTCCAGTGGCATTTTCGCAGTTTGAGAAGTCTTTGTTGCAGATCTAAGAGAGAAGAAGGAGGAAGAAAGAGAATGTAATAAGAAAAAACCAGGAACAGTCAGCAAGACATCTTCTTTGGTCTCTGTTGAAGGAGAGAAAAAATAAATAGGAGGCTAAGAAGATTTTAAGGGCCTCTTTTTTTTTTTTTTTTTTTTTTTTGTAGAGTAACACTGAGCTTTGCAAATAAAGTCTAACTGTACTCTTTTACACTGACAGGAGCTTTCCTCAATACTTTTTATGTGAACAGCAGTCAGCTGTACTTGCAGCACTTATGGCTTAATTTTACTGGGATCATTAAAACCAGTTAACTAAGACAAGGTGGAGGGAACAGAAAGTAAATCCAGTCTGCATCTTCTTTTTTTTCCTGTGAAGGTATACGAATGCTGGATGGAATAGTCACCGATGCTATTGAGGCCAGTTCAATCGGTTTCAACCCAGAACATGTGGATATTTACAGTGCAAGCTGGGGCCCTAATGATGATGGCAAAACTGTGGAGGGACCTGGGAGACTGGCACAGAAAGCTTTCGAGTATGGGATAAACCAGGTACGATACTTCAGGGAAAAATAAAGCAAAAAATTTGGCAAAGAGAGTTTTAAAATGGTGGATACCAGAGAAGAAATGAAAATGGTTTGTGCTGTCCCTGCTCAAATATATCTGAATGGGCATAATGTATTTTGATAGTACAGCTGAGAGAAATTTCCAGCCAGAAAGGACTTTTGAGAAAACACCATTAGAGCTTTCTAAACTGTGTTTTAGCTGCTAGTCTTCATGGATAAGCTTTTTTTTACATCCTTAATTTTGCTGCCTTGGTCTGACCCTACACCCACCCTTCTCTGCTGCTTGTTTTACACTGAAGAGTAATTGGATTTCTGCACTGAAAGCCCATAAAATTTAATACAAAATTCCTGCTTCATGAATATTTTGCTATGTGAAATAGTGATGCATTTTAGCACTCTGTGGATGAGCTTGTATTGTGCTAATTGCATTAATTTATAAATTGGTGCATGTCATGATCCAATTAAAATGAAAATAGCACAAATGCATGATGAGGAGTACTGGGAGCAATGTTTTTACGGGTTTCTTTTTTTCTTCTTACACTCTTTGGATCTGTTGGGTGATAAATAGGGTGCAAACTGAGAGCTACCATGAATTTATTAGTAAAGTATTCTTGCTCTTGCCAGTGAGGTGAAAAGACATCTAAAGATAGACAGGTACTAATAAAGAGAGGAAGAGTGAACCATAGAGGGGAGAAGAGAGAAATAGCTTGAAGGACAAACAAACAGAAAATTTTGGATAAAGGGCAATTAACATCAGTGGGCAGAAGGAGAAAAAGAGAGAACAATTTAAATGCTTTCAGCTGACAAAGACAATATGAAGGAATAATGGAGACAGAGGAGAGAGCTTTTTACAGGTTATATGCCCATAGGTAGGTAGCAAGAGCAGAGGGAGAATTTAAGGTAAAAGTTAGGCAACAAATATTAATTGGTCCTACTCTGAAAAGTCAGGGTCTTTGGTGGAGAATGTATCTTTTTTTGCAGCATGTTTTATTTCTAATGGGGAACAAATTTAGCTGTTTGTCTCTCAGGATTCAAGGATTCCTTTTGCAAAGGTCTCTCGGGCTTCCATTCTGCTTGAAGCCATCCAGTGCTGGGATTGACAACAGCTCTAATCCCTGGATTCTTCACTTCTGCACTGAAGCACCTGAGCACAGGCTTAACCTAAAGAACCAAGGAAATGTTGCCATCGCTCTAAGTGAAATCAGAGCAGGTGCTGGGAAACACCAGTGCTTTTCTGGACTGCAGCCTTTGCTCTCAAAGACACTATATGATTTTCTGTAGTTGATGTGGCTTGTCTTTCCAAATGTAAAACTTGTATCACAGAGTACATGTTATTTCTCTTTGCTTTTAATGTTTTAAGTGATGCAAATATCTTATCATTTGCATAAATATCTTCAAATCTCACCTGAGTGGAAGGATAAAGAAAAAAAATTGTATTCCAACAGCTGTGGAATATTAAATGTGCTTATATTAATAATGAACAACACATGGAATTTTGCTTGTCACATGAAACATATTTTTTTCCTCTGAAGAATGAGTAGAGCTTAAGATTGCATAGGGATGCATGTTTCCTCTGTGATAGCTGTGATGTTTTACATGGTTATGCCTGGAGGCTGGTGATGCTGACCCACAGATCTGTGAGAGAAGGGAGGGTTTTCAGTGTGTCCATCACTCATACTCCTAACTCATACCTCTGTGAGTACAGGAGAGGAAAATTAAATAACCCCTGATAAACTTGCCCTTTTCTTTTTTTTTTAATAAGGCATTTTTTTTCTAGAAATGGTGAAGAGCAAACAGCAGCATGTGGAAATATTTACTCATTGAACACAGACTCTGTTTTTAACTTGAAAACCTGGGGAAAGCTACTGTTTCAGGAACACTAAACCTAAACCAGTGAGATTAAGAGTTGTGCTGAAGGGTGAGCAGTGGGATATTGGAAAAAGCTGGTTTATTCTGTCTCTGTCTTCTACAGTGCTTATGGAAATTGCCCCTCTTCTATGTTTGCTATATTAGGCTTTTTGTGGAAAGGAGTTGTTAAGGACACATTGTGAGATGTGAAATCCCTTTGATAACGCTCATTTCCTTTTTTTTTTTTTTTTTTTTTTTTCCCCTAGGGTCGAAATGGGAAAGGCTCCATTTTCGTGTGGGCTTCAGGGAACGGAGGTCGTCAGGGTGACAACTGCGACTGCGATGGTTACACTGATAGCATCTACACCATCTCCATTAGCAGCGCTTCTCAGCAAGGGCTTTCTCCCTGGTATGCAGAGAAGTGCTCTTCAACTCTGGCCACAGCATACAGCAGCGGGGATTATACTGACCAAAGAATTGTAAGTTGCTTTTACCAGCTTCAGAACAAACAGAAAGGTATTATATATGCAAATAATAAACAAAACCTCTCGAATGCTTGGCTTCCAGTGCCTGCTTTATGCTATGTGTTATGTTCTTAGTGCTTTTGTCTGGAAACTTTAAGGGATTTGTAATCCAAAAAGTGATTGTATTCCTCTATTCTTCTACCTTAAAGCAATGGTTAAACAAAATCATTGTGTCACTGCAGTTAAATCAACGTGCTGAATTTGTCTGTGGTTTGTGAACACTGTGGTCTCTGTAATGGTCTCTGCATGCTTTGATATGGCACTGTTCTTCACAAAGGGCAAATGAAGAGAGATTCAGTGGAAAAAGAAAACCTCAGAGCTGCTGTTATACCCTTGTCATTACATTTCTTAAGGCAAGAGACAGCAACAACAGAGCCTCCAAACATTCCAAACTCGGCAAGCAGGCATACCAGTCTGTGTGCCTTCCTTAATTGTGCTAAAGAAAATTGCTGTGGAGCAATAATGCTGAAATACCTGTAATTTCTGCCCAGCCCTGGTAGATGTTAATTTTACAGCACACTGCACTGGTGGGGATTAAAACAGCGTCATTCCAAGTTAGCTGGAGATCAGTCCTTACTATGTGGCTTCTCTTTATAGTCGAGATTTAGATAAATGGGCTGATGAGTTTGGTGTTTATTCATTACAAATTATAGTTCTTCTGCTGAAGAGGGAGCAGAACACCAATGCTAATCCTATGAGTAATTTCCTAGTAAGCAGTAATTTTGAATGTTCTAGGCCCAACACAATGATCTGTTTTCATGAATCACCAGTAAGCCTGAAACACTTATTGTGAAACCTTTAGACTAAAATAAGATATTCAGAGTGGGAGTATTTTGTTCCAACAAAAAACGTTTTGATACTAAAATTATAGTTGAAGTAAAAAGAGTGGATTGAAATATGAACAGATTTAAACACTCATCACTTTTTCTGCTGGTGAGGAGTGTATTAATAGGCACCAAGTAAGGGACATATAGTTACGTTTGTGAGTATGGATACGATGGTATTTACAACTGCTTATTTATACTTATTTTGGCTTTTTTTTTTTTTTTTTTTTTTTTTTTTTTTTTTTTTTTTTTTTTTATTATTATGTTCTATCAGACAAGTGTTGATCTTCACAATGAATGCACAGAAACTCACACAGGCACCTCTGCATCTGCACCTTTGGCAGCAGGAATTTTTGCTCTGGCACTGGAAGCAAAGTAAGATGTTACACCACGACCTTTGAAACTTCTTTCTCTCAACTACCCCACTGCCTTCCCCAGAATGATTGTTGTAAGAGGCACTGCCTCATACCGCAGCTCCACTTTTTGTCAGTCAGACTTGCTCAGGCTGAAGACTAAAAATAAGCAGCTGCTTGCCCCAACACCTTCCTAGAAAAGCAGAACCAATGTGAATAAATCATGATGACTGAGGAATATTTTGTGTGTGTTGGCAACAGCATTTGCTGATTTCTGGTCAGATGTACCTAAAAGTGAGCACACACATGGATTTAGGAGAATGTGATTTGAAGACAACAGGCTGCAGAAGTTCAAGTTAAGCCTCAGCCAATTTACAGGAGAATTTCTGCCAGTGATGAGGCATAAAAGAGAAGGTGCCCGAGCTTGTCTGTCAGAGCAGGAAGGGAGCAGCCAGGCTTGGATCCTGTAGGGCAGGTAGTCAGAATTTAGGCCTTGGAGAAGCTAAGAAAGGACAGGACAATGACTTTTTTTTTTACAGAAAACACTTTAGGCAGTAGTGCATAAGTTGAATGTTTGTATCATGTAGATTCAGCTCCATTTGCTACTGCACACCCCTTTGGTGACATGAGCCTATATTAAATATGAGATATTAAAAATTATTTTATAGGGTAAAGTGGAATCAAATACCCAGTTTTCAAAGCCCAGGTTCTAAAAAGATGGGTAGGAAATTCTAGTATTGCTAGCTACCTTTGAATACCTGAACTGCTTTGGAGGATTGGACTCTACTCTTGCTAGATATCTGTTCTTCATGGACACAGAAATCTTGTCTGCCCATAGAAGTATTGTGAGGATAAGTGCAACATGCTGTGTGTTATAAAACATGGGATGCCACATGCATTGAAAGCACATTCTGTTTCAGTCTAACAGTTGATAGAAAAATGACAGATAGCCCTGAAACAACTAACCAGGAATATTTTCCAAACAGCCCAGATCTAACATGGAGGGATATGCAGCACTTGGTAGTGTGGACCTCAGAATATGATCCACTGGCTGGAAATCCAGGATGGAAAAAAAATGGAGCGGGACTGATGGTCAACAGCCGATTTGGGTTTGGGCTACTCAATGCCAATGCCTTGGTGGATTTAGCTGATCCCAAGAGGTGGAAAAGTGTACCAGAAAAGAGAGAGTGTATTGTCAAAGACAAGAGCTTTGAACCCAGGTAAGGATTTGCATTACCAGTTACCTATTGTAATGAAGCCTGAAGGATCATATTCTTCACAGATTGCTCTGAATGGGAATAAGGGACTTCTTTTGATTCATTTAGTTTTGCCAGACTGTATTCCCCAAAGGCAGGCAAGCAGCATTTCTTCTTGGTTTGTTTTTTTTAGTGTAAGTCTGATGGAAATTACTAGCATTAAGCCTTAACAAAGACTAAGATTATTATGTCTGCTTGTGCAGACAGTGTATAAAAGAATGATACTGTGAGGCTGAGCCCAATCAGCAAGGCTGTGAATTTTTAGACAACCATCAGAAGAGAGATAAAAAGATACTGATGTCTCACAAAGATTTTTTTTTAAATAAAAGTGTCTGTAATGGGTCTCAGCAATTCTTCTCCTGTGACAGGCTGGTATATGTTGTAATCAAGGTGATATATTTAACTTTAATAATGTCTGCAGCATTTCTCCTACGAAACACAAGTGTGTCAAAGGCTCACTGAAAAGTATTATGAGCCACGTGCCAACAGCACAGTGAATCTGAACAGATAGATTCATTATCATTAGTCATTAAGCTGGTTAATCAATAAGGATATCTAGACTCTTTTTGTCTCTACATGTTGGCATACAGATTTTTTATTCAGAAAAAATTATTTCTTTCAAAGGCTGAAATTATACCATGTGACTGCAACAAAGGCCTGTCTGCAGAAACATATTGCAGTGTTTTGGAAAGTCACTGCTTGGTAATCTTATTATTTATGCTATTTCACTATCATATTTTTTTTATGGACTCTGTCTGTAGTGGGTCAACAGAATGTTGACCCACTACTGATGTATGGCACTCTTGCTCTTTATGTGTTTTTATGGCAGTCCTGTATGTTACATTATGAAAACAAAGATCCCATGATACCGAGCTTAGAATTATTTATGTGGAGATTTAGATACCCATTCTGTTTGGCAGTAATGGGAACTGTGCAGAGAAAGCTATGCAGAGTCTCTCTCTGTGCCGAGCAAGAACAGCAGACATTACCTTTTTGTATTGAGCTGGCTCTGACTCTCCCTTTCTCATCATTCTGAAATGGCTGTTAAACATGCCATTCATGACCCAGAATCAAGAGTTCCTGTGGGTAATCAAAAAACTACTTTAATTTTGACAGATTATTAAGAGCAAATGAAGAAGTCATTATTGAAATTCCCACAAAAGCCTGTGAGGGTCAAGAGAACTCTATTGCATCTCTGGAGCACGTGCAGCTCGAGGCAACAATTGAGTATTCCCGCAGAGGTGATCTGCATGTCACTCTGGTTTCTCCATCAGGTATGGGAGGCAAAGACATATTTCATTTGTGTTGCTGTAGTGTGTAACATTTACTTCATTAAAAAAATGTGGTTTTCAGTTGTTAAAGAGAGCTAAGTATATCACTGGACAAATCCAGTGAGGATAAAGTATCCAGGGAGCTATAGAGACTCTTCTTCAACCTCCACCTGTTCTGGGTTCTTTTTGTGGAAAGAGATTTGAAAATCATACTTCAGAAAATGAAAGCACAGAACATTTTCACAGAGGCAGCTGGACTTATGAAACCTCTGGGCTCCTGGCAGACAACAGATTATAGATCAATAATTCTTATCAGACTTCCTGTGATTTAGCAGACTAATGGAAAACTGAGGATATCTGATTCCTTGGGTTTCATTTCATGCATCTCCCCATTGGTGTATTTAAAAAAACCAAAGTGTTTCTGTTAGGTACAACTGTACTAAATGAGCTAGAATATGGCAAGATGTTTTGACAATGTCCTGAAACAACATACTAAGACAAAAAAAAAAAAAATTATAAACAAAAAAGAGTAAAGTCTGTTAGATCAACTGGTATTAAAAGAAAAAAAAAACAAGGACAAGCTTTCACGTATGAATTTAAATATCAGGCTGATCTAATTTTTCTGTTTCTAGGTAGCAATCATCAAATACTGCTGCCTCCACTGCACTATCATTTTGCTTTCATGGTTAAATTGTTTTTCCCTTGTTTCTTGCTGCTTTTCTACTTTCCTGCAAAGCATTAGTAGCAAATGTATGTCATTCCTTTTCTATATTTATGGTGTTACCTTTAAATATATTTATAAATTGTGACAAGGCTCCTTGGGGCTTCACGGCTCCTTATTATGTAAATATTGCTCCCTTGCTTTTTTTCTTATACATAAACAAGCCAAACAAATTTCTTCCTGTGCAGTAGAAGCTCTTTTGCTGCAGAAATGCTTTGTGAGCTGCAGCACTTTTGTAATGATAACAATGCAAATGCATTTTTTCACCCTGGTGGAGGACCAGGCTTTGACAATATACTTCCACTCACCAAAAAAAACCCTGAACCAGTGATGAAATCATGATAAGACTGTGGTTTCACAATACTGCACGAGTTTTACCTTCAAAACTTCCATTTCAGAAATTTATTGAACAGCTCATCAGTGGGAAAGACGGGTTGTGCCTGACATCTTCTCCTTTTATGTGCATTCGCTACCTTTTTGTGCCAGAGACAGAACACTGAACAAGATGTACCTTCTTGGTGTGACCTAACAGCTTGTGCACTCCTAAGCACTGCTGTAAAAATAATTACAGGAACCACTGCTAAAGGAGGCACTTCTGAACAGTGTACTTTCCAGGTCACCTCTGCTCTAGGCAGTGTGCAAGCTGACAAATATGAAGAGTAGGAACATGGACAATCAGAGTGTTGATCTTGCACCCACACAGGGACCAGCACTGTCTTACTGGCTGAGAGAGAGAGGGACAAATCTCCCAATGGCTTCAAGAACTGGGACTTCATGTCTGTCCACACCTGGGGGGAAAATCCAGCAGGCACCTGGATTTTGAGAATTACTGATATGGTGAGTATGCCTGTATGCTAACTAGCTGTGTTTGGGAGCTAAAACAGATTAAATGGTCATTCATCACTACAAAGCATGTTGAGTAATGAGCCTGCTCATTAAGCAAGCTAAATGAGGGGTTATTTAAGATATCCAGCTGGGTTAAGGATTAAAGAAAAAAGGTAGGGTCAGATTTTCTTGTTCTTTACCTGCATGCAAGACAGCATTCTCATTTCACTGCCCCGTACTTCTGGAAAAAAATTCATGGTTGTTTTTTTCAGATCAAAATTATTCAGTTGATGAAGTTTCTGTGATTCTTGGATTGAAATAAGAAATAAAATTAACACATGGTTAACTGGAAATTCTTTTCTGCAGAAAAGAACACAGTGTGGGTCTAGTCTTCTCTTGGTCCACGTGCATAGCTTTCATTAACTGGGAACCTTTTGAACTAATGATTTTTTGAGGGATCTCAGCGATCTATTCTGATGTATACATTTCCCTAATTTCTTGCTGGGAGTATCTAGTGCTGAACAACATTTAAGGATTAAAGCTAAGTAGTCTACAGATATGAAATAAATCAGTTTACTAAAGCTACCTGGGGAATATGGATTACAACAGCAAGACACCAGAACTAAGCTTCTTGGTAGGCAACTGAAAAATAATTCCCTTCAAAGAGAGAGTGATCAAGCTCACTCATCTCATTGAAGTTGTCTGTTAATAAGCTTGTCCTTAGGGGTCAGATCTTGCCAGAAACTGAAAGCTTCCTGTTAGACACTGAGCCTTCAGCCCCTTTTGGTCTCAAATTGTAAAAAGGAGGCTATTGCCAAGAGCTGAGCAGATGGGCAATACACCAGGAGTAAATATTACTATCAGCAGTGTAGTGTTAATGCTGCAGGCTTATAGATAGCCCCATGGTTACACATATCCTGCTCTTTAAATGCATTTTTGTGGAACAAAGTTAAGAAGAGCATTTTGTTGGTAAATTAGCTCTCATTTCAAGTGAAAACTTTCTGAAACTTGCCATAAAGCAAGATTTTTGTCCTCAAGGCATAATATACTCTTTCCTTGCCTTGTAGGTTTTTCCTCTAGTTGTCTCTTCCACTTTCTACTTCCACTACTGCTTCTACTTCTACTGCCACCAAAATTTATAAATAAACATTTGCTGCTTGCTTCCACATGCTGTATTTCAGATTGCTGTTATATACTACATAATAAAAAATAATAGTATTTCACATTATCATTTCCAATAGTAACTTTTATAAGGAAATTACCAAGGAATGGCCTAGTGAAAAAGTTCTAATAATACAAAATACTACTTCAGTAACTTCTAGCACTCTGTGTTATGACAAAACTCCATTGATGCTTACATGATGAATTAATAATTATGTTACATCAAAATGTGAATATTTTGAGTGGTTAAGCTATTGTATTAAATCCCATATTCTAATATACTCTGTCTCTACTACATCTGGGGTTTTTGTGCTTATGAATAATACTCTATAGGTAAGTATTGAAAGCCTGGTAATTTGCTTTGGTAGCTTCTGTGTACTTTGCATTCAAGTGTCTCTTTTGCTCTTTTATGTCCTGAGAGCCTATTCTGATGCCATGCTTGTTTTCCAGTCCAGACGAATACAAAATGAGGGGAGGATTGTAAACTGGAAATTGATTTTGCATGGCACTGCTACCCAGCCTGAGCACATGAAGCAGCCACGTGTGTATACATCCTACAATGCTGTGCAGAATGACAGAAGGGGAGTGGAGAAGATGACGGATCTTGTAGAGGTAGAGTTATAATACATTTATTCCTTACTTGTTTTTCAGTTTATAAGAAAATGTTGGTTTTTTGGTAGGTATTTTTGGTTTTGGATTTTTTTTGGTTTTTTTTTTTTTTTTTTGCCTAGTAAGAAGACACATATTTATTTTGTATTCATTTAATCTAACTCCATTTTGGTTTTGTATGTATATTGTAATTTTGCCCATGTCAACAACTGATATTTTTATTAGTCTCTGTTTCAAATTGCAAAATATAAAGAGTTTAGGATGATAACAGGAAGTTGCTCCTAAAGCTAGAAACTCTGTGGCTAATGCAGTTGCTGGTGGAAGGAGGGAGGAAGACACCTCTGACAGGCACACTAAATGTATGTAATTCTACTGAGAACAAGTGTCACATTCTAAAGGAACTTTGCCTGCTGGAGTGCTTCCGGTGAGTTTGCAAGGAATTTCAGGAGCAAAGGGCTTGAGAAAAATCAGGGACTCACTGATTCAAAAGGTTTGGTTCAGTGTATCTGTTGCTGCCAGATCCTTTAGCACCCCCTGTTTACCCTACAGATCACAGCGCTCTAAAAATACAGGGTGGGGACAAGGCAGGGTGACCCTGGGTTTCAGGATGCACAGGATGGTAGTAATGCACATTTTCATAGTGCTTGATTACGTCAACAGCATCAGAAAATAATCCCATCACATCAAATTGTCTCCCCATTAAGTAATTAGGACATCCATAAAGTACAGATAGTTTAACCTTCCTCAGACAGGTTATGAAAGGTGGGTGTGATAATGGTCTCTAAATCCATTACATAAATGTCCCCAGGTCAGCCACAGGCAAAAAAACAAATGGGAAGAAAGTAAAAGTGGATTCAGCAGGTGTTATAGGAGAAAATGGGTGAACATGGGTAAAAATTACATGAACATAAAATATGTTCAGTTAGAAATACAGTTCTAGTTTGAATGAGGAAGGTCTTCAGGCATATACTGGTATTAAAATGAGATCATGCCTCGCACCAACTGCTCTGTGAACCTGTACTTGGGATAAGTCTTCCAAGGTCTCCATGGTATGTGTTATGACCACCCATTTGCCATACTTCACTGCCTTTTTCTCAGATGGGATCATCTACAGAGAAGTTTTCATGGAAACACTGGTTCCATCCTTTTCCTAAGAGTACAAGGCACAATCGGAACTGCCATCACCACTGCATATATGTTTCCTTCATTTAGAGTGCTGTGTCTCATGACATAACCAGAATTACCTCCTAAGACTGGGACAAATACTGGTATAAAATGACATGTTGTATCCTGCCAATGTGGAATCTGAATTTATAAATGCCTATATTGCATGAGGATTTGATGTTTTTTACAGTGTAGAGCTTTCAAAAGTTTGTTTTGGTTGATAATGGTCTGCTTGTTTCCTAGATGCCCAAGTGGCTCCTGAATGAAAAAAATGACATTTTCCCACACATAGGTGGAGATCACCAGCCAGAGCAAGCCTTAATCCAGTCAGTCTTTCATTGACACCTGACCCTTTTTCATGCTAATCTGTATTCTAGGATCATACTACACTGGAGAGCCTGAGTGAAAAACCCAAGGCCACAGAAGAAACCAGCAGCAGCAGTGACAAAGCAGAAGATAAAATCCCATCAGAAGCCATGCTGCATTTACTGCAAAGTGCTTTTAGCAGACAGATGGATCAGAAGCAGCTGCCAAAGAAGACTGCAAGTGAGAAGTTAAACATTCCCTACGAACACTTCTATCAAGCCCTCAAAAAATTGAACAAGCCCTCCCAGTTAAGAGGCTCAGAAGAAAGTCTGTACAGTGACTACGTTGATCTTTTTTACAATGCCAAACCTTACAAGCATAGAGATGATAGACTGCTGCAAGCGTTGGTCGATATCATAAATGAAGGAAATTAACTGTAGGGTATGGCACTGAGTTGGAAATATTCGTTCTCCCCACCTGTAGTTTTTTTTTCCAAAGTCTGTGTATGCTCTAGTCGTGTGATTGCTGCTTTGATTGCTTCATATTTAATGCAAATATCAAGGAAGGGAAAAAACAGGTGTGAGGGGATAAGACAGGAAAATAACACTTTTTAGTATTATCTTTTTTCAAAACCTTTCTTCAGAGTAGATTTGCCCCCTCAGGCATGAAATGCAATAGTACTCCCCTGAAAACCCTAATACTCTATTTTAAACAATTTTCACAATTCTTATTCTTCCACCCTCTTCACTTAAGCATGCAGTAGGATTCAAAACCTGAATTACCAAGCAGTTTTGAACCAAACTGCCAAAGCTATGGGGATATATTCTCATCCATGGATTTGTCATGAATATTGCAGTCTTTGTTATATTTGTCATTTATTCCGATTTAATACTTGCAGCCAGTACTGCTTCCATCATAGGTGTTTTGTTCCTCCTCCAAACAATGCTCCCTTGCCCTTCTGTTCTCCTGTAGAGGAACATCTGGGAGGCTGGGGTTGGACTGGGGCATCAGTGAACACTGATGAAGTTATTCACAATTTAGACTACAGACAGAAACGCACTAACAAAAAAGAGCCCCCACTGAGGTATTCCAGACCATGGGATGGCATTCTCTCCAGCAGACTTGGAACTTTACCCAAGTGAAGTGCCTGAATTATGAGCCTGGTCTTTCTAGGCCGTTTGTGTTTAATGAGGACAGAGTCTCACTTCAGAGCACTTGGCTTTCTTTTCACAAGTTATGAATCACCTGATGGAGTACTGATCTGTTTGTGTCAATTTCATGAGCTTTGGGCTCCAACCTCCTACCTGTTGAGCCTCAGTCAGGTCTCCAAAGTAGTACCAAGCTGCCTTCTGAGATGTCCACATCTGCAAGTAGCCAGGCTAAGTGGAACAGTGAGGCTAGATGTTGCAGAAAAGTCTACTGTAAAATTCCCAAAAACATCTAGGAAAACAAGGCAAAATTGTCTGAGATTAAAAAAAAAAAGTAGTACCCTGAGAAGGGTGAGCATGGAATGTGGAGTGGGAGGAAGAGGCTGAGGCAGAGGTGGCTGTCAGAAAGCAACTAGGGTGAGCAACCCCCTAACATTAGCAGCTTTCCACACATACCTTTTTAACAAGAGTCAAAATTATATTTTTGCTTCTAATAATTGAAAAAAAAAAAAAAAAAGCCATGTTGGATGTTAAGAAAAGCTAGGGGATCTAGAACAAGGAAATGAAGATTCCCAGGGGATAGTTATCTCATTGAAGTGCTAAAGAAAACCCAAAAAAGTGCTGACTGCTTTTGACTTTTCTTCCTCTTGCCTACTATTGAAATGTGTTTTTGCAGACTCTCTAGAAATATTTGATTAGATTCTTTTTCACTGTCTATTCCTTAAAATTATGCAAGTGTCTCTAAGACAGGAATTTTACATTTTGCTCATAATCCATAAGTTCAAATGAAAGTTTTTCAAACTTCACACTAAATCCTGTAATTTAAAGGTAAACCTATTTACTGTAACTAATTAAGAATTCTGTGGAAAAAAGGACTCCTCTAAAGACCACCTTGAAAATTTTCTTACCAAATGTAAGATTTAAAAAACATTCTTTGTGGTGGCTTCATGCCTATCTTGGGCTTAGCCTGCCTTTTTGCCAGTTTTAAGGACTCTTTAATATTCTTCTAGTCAGCAGCTGAAGGATAACATCTCTGCTACTGTACTGAATCGCTCCCTCTCTACTAAGAAATTTGCTTAGGAAGAGAAGTCATTAAAGAAAAAAAAAAAAAAAATCCTGCAAGTGGTCCAGATCAGAAAGCTTTCCCTTTGCTGTCCTTCCCACGCAAAAGCTTTCTGGCAATGCATAACTAATGAACAAGCAAACCATGAAAATTTCTAATTGCTGCTATTACAGAATGAGAGCACTTCTTTTCACTAGTGTTTAATTTTCAGAATAGACTCATATGGCAAGGTAAGGGCCACTTTTAGTCCTGTGCAATGAAGCTTAGAGGCTGGTTCCCTTAGATAACAACAAATTTAGCCAGTCCTCATTCAGGTAAATTACAGTGAGGAAAGTACTAACAACACTCCATCAGGCCTTGAAAGAAATGTTCAGGTTAAAAGGGTGGGAAACAAAAGACCCTCCTTTGTTTTAAGATTAGTTCCTATGCTGTAGCCAAAGTCTCAACAGTTGACCAGTTTAAAATCTCTCTTTTGAATGTTTCCAACCCAGATCAGCTTGTACAGGAGTAAATTATTTTTATTGTTAGTCTTTCCTTGGTGCCTGTGTGGGTTTTGTGAAAAATGTAAAAGTAAAAAAAAAAGAGTTTTCTCTCAGAATTTTAAATTATATTTTCGTTACAGGTATTTATAATATAGCAAAGATTTTATTGAACAGACAGAATTTTAAAAGGCATAATAAATTATATTGAAGAACCAGATTTTTTCTTGAGAAAGAGACAATTTCATCCAATAAACGTATTTTTTAAAAGGCATGTTACAACAGCAACTGCAACATGTATGTGATGTGATGTTAAAATTTGTCTACTAGTAGCATAATACAATGTGTTAGCAGAGCTCAGTGTGTGGTCTTAACATTTGTAAAGAAAACAGTAAGATAAAATCAAGCTTTTGACTTCAAAGGAATGGGAAACTAAGTTTAGAATGAAAAATAATGACTTGGGGAAATAACCAGGATTGGGTGGAAAGAAATGTGGAATGTATTGAAAATGAGGGCTTTCAAGGGATCTCTTCAGCAGTAACACTCACTTGTTTCCTTCTCACAACAGCAGCAAAGTAAGTATTGTTGTGGGCATCACTGACAGTAGCACTGTCTGTAATTCCAACAGTTAAAAGAATTCTGCCTATTTAATTGACAGATGTGTGTGCCAGAAGCACCAAAATGAAACAAGGCAGCAAAAAGAGTCATGGGGTCAAGGTAAACACATGGGTCTTCAGTTCCTTACGTGAAAACTGTTGAAATAATTGTTGTTCCCTCTACCACTACTACTCACATTTAAAGCTAGCAGAGAAATGAGCCCTTAAACCCTTGTACACCGTACACAGTGCAACCAACTACCTTTCAATTACTACATCTGCTTTGTCAAATGCCCTAAGGATAATTAAAACACTCTTAATGTGATTTCAATGGATACATTCCCTTATGAGAAATACTTACAGTAAATGTACACAAAAAATGGATTTCTGAGGTAGCTTTAAGAGAAAACTACCTAGCTTCCACACTGAATAGCACTTTTTCTCTCAAGCTGACTGGCTTTTGAAATGCTGCATTTGAACTTTCTACCTTCACCAGCTCTGAGTTTTCCAAGCAGAGTTTCTGATAAGTCACATCTTGTAATTCCAAACTTGTTAATTTAGTTTTCAAATGAAGTGTCCTCTTTCTTATCTCTCCCTCTCATCTTCACTCTGAAAGCAAACATAAGCATTTTCAGTAAATAGAAGGCTAATTTAAGAGAGGAAAGGGGGGTGGGGGGGGTTAAAAATAAATTTGAGCTCTAAGTAATTCTTATTGCATTATCTTAGTGTCATAGATTAAATGAGGACATGGTCTGTTTGTTAGGGAAGGAGAAACACCTGATTGTTCCTTTTTTTTGTGCATAGATCATACTGTGGAAGTGACAGTCACAATTAACTCCTTGTGCATCAGATCAACAGGAGGGACTGCACTGTCCCTGAGAGTCTCCTTCCGCAACATTAAACCAGCCTCTGCCCCTGCAGATTTCCAAACATCACAGATCTAAGGAAAGTTGGCATCTGAGTTAGTATAGCTCTGAAAATAACTATAGAAGAAAAAATACAGGGAGAAAAATAAAGAATTATTATACAACACAGTACCTGCAGAGCCTAAACCCTTTCTGTTTGACCAAGTATTTCCGTTCAGGAAGTCCATTTTCAAAGCTCTGAGGGACCATTCCATTCACAGCAGCATTTTAGAAAAGGAAAACTCTAGAAAAGTGTATTTTGCTCAGAATCAATTGGCTAGCTAACATGTCTAACTGCAGACTGAAAAGGTTCAAACTCCAATCACTCTAGGCACTAATAAAGCTGATTTCTGTGAACATTCTTCTATTTAATTACACAAGCGCCCATTAAAAATATCACTTCTCCTACTGCTATTTGTGAGAATAATGTAATCAGAAAGAATGAGAAATTTTGTTTCCAGCAATGCGCTTAATGTCTATTGAAAAAAACCATACATCTAATATGTTCCAAGTCCCACTAAGATACCAGAGAAAAATAAATAGATAACATATCAAAGTGGGTGGTTATGGAAAATACATCCTAATGTTTACATCATTTCAGCTATTTGACTGCATCCAATCAAACGTAGCTAAGCACATATCTCTTTCTTTCTGATGTAATATTCTTTCCCTAAAACAAATTAATTGGATGCTGTTGCATGCAGCATTTTATTTGACTGTGGCCGCATTATCAGCCAGTGTTTCAAACCATAAACATGCAGCATAATGCAGTGCCATATATTCTGATAAGGAAGTGCACTTAGGACAAGGGGCGTGCAGCTCTGCCTGTGCTGCTGCACCAAGGGCTCATGTGAAACAGATCCATAAAGGCTGGAAAAAGAGGAGAGCCAAATACCAGCCCCATTAGCCTCAGGGAATTAATTCCAATCTTCAGAATAATGTTGGTGGGGTGCAGAGCACCATGAACATCCAGGATCTCAGGAAGAAGTTTGGCCCCACAGTTCAGCAGGGAGCTCAGCTACTTCCATCCTCACTCACTGTTCATGAGGGACATCAAAAACTGAGGATTTAGTACGAACTCTCTGCTGTGAGCTTCTCCTCTTTTACACTGTATTTCTATTACCTCACTTCAGAGAGGTGCACCACCCTTCAATGAAACTTTTTGGACAATTCAAGTAGTTAGTAAAAACACCATTTCATCCATGACTTTCAGGCATCAAGCTGTCTGAATGCAGTTCGTTGCTTGCACTTTTACCTAGAACAATACACACAATGCACATGTAACAACTCCATCCTTGTACAACTCCATGTAAAATCTCTTTGATGCTGGAATGTAGCAACTCCAAGCAGGAAGAACAAGAAGGAAGAAGCTGCAGCACTAATTTGGTAAAACAGAGTTTAAAGCTAAATTTCAGCTTGGATTTTCCATCATAGTAGCATTAATAGTGCATGTTGTTTTGGAGTGGGACAGAAGAGGAAGGGAGATTTGCTTGTTTGGTTGTCCCTTTAGCAATTGGGGGTGAAGAATTTCCCAAAGAATTCTGTGTTTTTGCAATTGATCTAACAGAAAAATAACTCTACCCTTATAATGCAAAAGATAGCTATAACTCTGAAGGGTTTGAACAGTTTAGACAGAACTCTAAACTTTGACCAGTTTAGACAGTTAAACATTGCTGGCTTTGTGACACAGCAAAGAAGTGTGTATTGGGCACTGCAAACACTGGATCTCTAGCAAAAACTTTGCAGTCAAAATTCTTTCAAGACTTTGAGCTTCGAATTTGAAGCTATTCAGGAAGAAGTATTCATAATACCTTGAATAATTACTTGTATTTACTTTAAAATTAATCTACATAGCCTCCTGTAGAGCATCTATAGGTTCCAGAGATCATTCTGAGTCACACTATGTAGGAGACTGACTGTCTCCAGAACTATATAGCAATTGTGAATCACACTCTTCATTCAGGCACTGAATTCATGTGTTTACACTTAGGCAGTTGCCCTTATCTCTTCCCCCTTCTGGCTCCCAGGATGGTGCTGAGCCATGCTGAGTCCACCTTTTGTAAAGCTTGGCTGAAGCTCTTGCCCTGTGTGTTCAGACAATGGAGCACTCCAGTCCACTGTTGGCTACAGAAAACTTGCAGGGATCTCCCACTGGTGTCCAAGATTGTCTCTGCAATTGGATTGTTCTCCTTCCTCAACCCCCCAGGCCTGAGAAAAATCAATTCAGAAAACAAAAGGCATTCTTTGCTTTAGAAAGTCGTTAAAGCACAGGCTGCGTGTGATGCAAAACCATTAAGCCTGCACTTAATCCTATTTACTTGCTTAAATCAGTCTCCTGTCCTGTTAAAGTACGTGTATGGGATCAAGTACCTCCCAGAACACTCGGCTGAATCAGAAAGGATTACTCTTGCATGGTACTTCTGCACGGAACAGGGGGGATATGATGCTAAAGTTCTGCTCAATTACTGCAAATACCTCCTTGCAATCCTATATTGAGTGTGTGAGTCATGCCTGGATTTCCATACACTGTGCCACTGAGTCTCATGAGCTGCTTACATTGCAGTGTACTGGGTTTCAACCTGGCGTGGTGAATCACCTTCCCTCTGGGAAATGTGTGCCAAACCTTCTTTATTAGGGGAACAACACTTGCAGAGCCCCTGACAAGCATCATACATTTGGAGACCTTACTTCCACAGAGTCCTTAATAAACACTTAATAAAACAGTCAGATAATAACTTCACATCCTTAATAAACATGTCAAATGTTCAGGTAATTCACATCTGGGCTACCTTACTCTTCTTTGGAAGCTCAGGGAATGCTCTCCATTTATAAGAAGCTAGACCATGTGTAGTGTATTATAACAATTAATTTTTTTTCATATTATGAAGCTGTACAGATGCATTAAGGTCAGAAGATAGATGCTTTGTTATTAATTTTGAGTAATTCTGCAAGGCTCACTCTGAATGCACACACATACCCGAGAAATGAAAATAGATGAAAATTATTTGACTTGGGTGTTATTCCACAGCAGCTGAAAAGAAAGAGATGGCAGTTTGGACACAAAGCCGGGCAAGAAGGAGTGCATTTTGTGCTTTTCCATTCCCTTTATTCAAACAGCTCTGTTACAGTACCTTGGCTTCAAAGGACAAATTTTAGATCTTCCTGCTGTTCATGCTGATGAGTCAGATATGGTTTGTTTTGTGACAGAATTAATTGCTTTCATGATCTCTCATGTCTCTCTTTCCTATCAGAAGTCTAATCATAAAATCCAAAGCCCAGCATTTCCAGCTGTTCAAGGTTCATCTGCAGTTTGTGTTAATGAGCTTGGTTCTTTGAATTCACCCCTGTAATTTTATACTAGCGGAGAGCCTAAGCCATTATCCATTTTTGGGAGCAGACATCAACATGTCCTTACCTTTAGAGATGATGAGAGTTTACCTTTCTCAGAAAAGCTAATGGCAATTTCCTGAGCTCAGTTTGTTGCACTGTTCAAAAAACACATCAGACATCCATCAGAAGCACAACCTCCACACACCAGGCTTGCTGATGGAAGGGTCTGTCTTTACAAAAACTTTTAAAAGAAGCAGAAGGAAGGAAGGAAGGCCATCTTTCCTCATCTTTCAGTGGAATCTGAGACATTAACCCCTTTGGATATATTTTAAAACCCAGCTTAGATTGCACCTCCCTGGAATGAAATATCCACATATGGATTTCCAGCTGTGATTATGCACTGAACTATTTGAATGTTCTGTTAGCTCAAAGTCAAGGCTCAGCTTCCAAATATCTTGTGTTTGCATCTGCTGTGTGTGGAGTCATACAATTAGTTTCCCTGTGTGTGGGAGTAAGAGTGGAAGAGGAAGAGATTTGATTTACTGCATTGCACATAGCATTGCACCTGATGTCTAGATCACCCTGCCCCATCATCTCCTCTTTTCCTGAGTCACAAGTGGAGCTCATCAGCTCAGGCACTTTGTTTTCATCAGCAGTACTGCTGTCCCTCAGTAATAGCCAAATTATGAAAAAAGATTAACAGCCTCCTGGGATTTAGACATTTAAAAACAGCAAGGATTTTGCTTCATGGAAGCTGCCCTCAACCCTCTTAGCCTTCACCCTCAGTGAAGGGTGGAGTGAAATTAATGACAAATTTGATGGAGTGGAATTAATGACAAAACAGTATCTCATGCCTTTAATTCTCATCTCCATCACTTGGATTTACACATTGTTTGCAAGATTTGCAGGTCTCATAACATGTGGGCATATGATGGTTCTCTTGTAGGTTCCAAAGCAGACTTCAGACAGTAACTAACCTGAAAAAAAATAAAAATCCTCAGGACCAGAAAGCTGCAAAACAGACAAAGCTGTTGGGTTTGAAACAGAACTACCCATCTTGAAGTTAGTGGTTATTGTCCTCTAGAATTGCCCATAATATACACAAACAAGCATGGATATATCTCTGCCTAAATCAGGGGAAAATGTATAAAGATAAGCATCACTAACTGCTCTCTTGAGTAACATAAATTTTCCTTTGGTGACAATGCTTCACACTTTTTTGTAGACAGAAAATGGAGACCAGAGTGGCACAGCCCTCCTGTTCCAGCAGCTGTCATGGCTTTTAACTTCTCCCAGCCCACAGATGGCCAGGAGAAACACCACAGAATCACAGAATCATGCTGAGTTGGAAGGGGCCCATCAGGATCATTGAGTCCAAGCCCTGGTCCCATGCAGGACATCCCAAAAGTCACATCATGTTCCTGAGAGCAAATGTCCAAATCCTTCCTGAACTCTGTCACTCTTGACCACTGCCATGACCACTGCTCTGTTGTGCCTGTTCCAGGGCCCAACCAGACCCTGGGGAAAAACCATTCCTGGTATCCAGCCTTGTTGGGAAAGATGAAAGTTTGACAAGAAAGTCTCACAGACATGTATGTTTAGCTGAACGATTTTTGAATGCAGAATCTGAAGAAGGAATAGAGATGGAAGCAAGTTTTGATATAGAAGAAAAGAATTGCTGAGCCAGTCTTACTGGATAACCAAGAAGGCAAAGGGTGTGTTAGTTAGAAGGGGTTTTTATGGCTTAGAGAAAAGGATAAACTCACCCCAAACAAGATATTTTTACAAAACAGAAAGATAGCACAAGCAAACTAGTCAACAGATGTTTCAAGCAGAAAAAAGGTCTCAGAATTTTCCACTGCAAGAAAACTGAAAAACAACTTCTACCTTAAACTCGAATGTATTCTAGCTTAAACTATAATGTACTGACTTTTAGCGATTGGATATGAATATGGTATTTCTATTAGTTATGATAGGCTATAGATAAAAGTTAAGGTATAGATTATAGAAAAGTATAAAATGCATTGTAACCAAAACCAAAGGGTCTCCAGGCCTGCCTGTCGCCCTCAACTCTGGATGGCTGTACCATCTTGGATGGAACAAACTGCATTTTGGAGACCCAAACTGCATTTTTAGAGTCCCACGTCTGTCATTTCAGCTCTTACACAACCTAAACCTCCCCCAACTCAACTTCAGGCATTTCTTGCAGTCCTGTCCCTGGTGTCAGAGAGTGAGCAGATTGGAACCTGCCCCCTGCAAGGATGCTGGAGCCCCAGTGGGGTCTCCCCTCAGTCTCCTCTTCTCCAGCTGAACAAACCAATATCCTCAGAAACTCCTCACCTTCAGGCCTGGCATCATCCTCATGGCATCCTTTGTCTCTGGCAGTTTAATGCCTTTTTTATGCTGTGATGACAGACCTGCACACAATATTCCAGATGAGGCCATCCCAGCCCAGAGCAGAGCGGGACAATCCCTCCCTGGCCCGGCCGGCCATGCTGGGCCTGCTGTCCCCAGGGCAGGGATGTCCCTGCTGGCTCCAGGGCACTGCTGGCTCCTGTCCAGCTGGCCATCAAAGAGGATCTCCAGGACCATTCCAGGGGCAGAATCCAGCACCTTCCCTTGTGGAACTTCACACAGGTGGTGATTGTCCAGCCCTTTAATTTGTCAAGGTGGCCTCTGCAGGGCCTCTCCTCTTTTGAGGCCGTCTGCAGCTCCTCCCAGCTAAATGCTGTTGTTGGACTTTGTGCTCCTTCCAGGTCTACATTCAGGTCTGCATTTGTGAAGATGTTGAAGAGAACCTGCCCGAGGATGGAGCCCTGCAAACCCCACTAATGACAGGTGACCACTCTGATGTTACCTGGTTCTCTGTAACTCTTTCCTCCCAACCCATGAGCCAGCTGCTCGCTCATCACATGATGTGTTTATCCAGCTGTGGAATGGACATTTTGTCCAGAAGGATCCTGGGAAAGACAGTATGGAAAGCTTTGCTGAAATCCAAAAAGATTACATTAGCTGTTTTCCCTTGATCCACAAGGGGTGGTTATCTTGTTGTAAAAGGAAATCAGGTTTGGCAAGGAGGATTTTCCCCTCATAAAGCTATGCTGGCACTGTTCTTCAGGTGTTTTTCAATATCTCCCAGGTAATCTTCTTCATGATTTTACCAGTCAGTGAAATGAGACTGACAGGCTTGTTGTTTCTGGGGTTTTCCTTCTTGCCCTTTCTGAAAATCACAACAATGTTCACCCACTTCCAGACAGCTGGGACCTCCCCAGTTCCTGGCTGCTCAAAAATCATTGAGGGAGGCTTTGGGATGACATCAGCAGCTGAGGATTCTCAGACAAATCCCAACAGGCTTCACAGACCTGCAGGGATCCTGTTGGAGCAGCAGATCCCACATAAGGGTCAGCTGGGAGTTAATTGTTTTTGCAGCTGTGGTCTCCCAGCTCGGGGCACTGAGACTCCTCTGGTCCATCATCCATACTGAAGACAGAGGTAAAGGGTGTGTTAAACACCTCTGCCTTGTCTGTGTCTCTGTTTGTGAAGTGACCATCCTCATCCTGGAATGGGGCAACATGATTTTCTACATTGGTTTTTGTCATTAATATACTGGAAAAAAACTCTTGTTAGATGAGCACTAGCACTTCAGCTAACCAGAAAAATAGCACAGGTGGGGTCAGGATCACCTTTTGTTGCCTGAAGAGGGGAAGGCTGAGTCATCTTCCTATACATATCATGTTTCATAGCTTATTGTGCCATCTGTGTGACTGCTGTTCAAAAACCTTCTGATCTGGGGTAATGCTTGGCATATCCTCAGTACTGCTGCTGACAAATAGGGTTGCCCAGAAGTCCCTCAGCCAGATTAAATTTTTTTTTTTTTTTTTTGGCTTTGGGTAATACATGAATTCCCAGCATTGCTTTCCTCTGCTAGAAAAAACTTTGGCCTTGTCCTGATAAACACTCCTGGAACAAGATGAAGCTGGCTGCAGGAGATAGCTGGCAGACAGGATTTGTGTGACATTGCCTGCACTGAGCAGACCAGAGCTGGAGCAGAATGAAGCAAGAAGTAGAGTGAAAAGGGTACAAGAGACCTACATGGATGAACAAGAAGATCCTGTCATTATGTAATAGTAAGCAGGAAATACACAGGAGATGGAAGCAGGGCCAGGCCACTCGGAATGAGCACAAAACGGGTTGTCATGGTAAGTGGAAATGACACGAGGAAAGCGAAGGCCCATCTGGAATTAAATCTGGCCAAGGATGTCAGGAACATGCCAAAATTCAACAAAGGAAATGCAGGGTCCTGCCCCTGGGCAGGAATAACCCCAAGCACCAGCCCAGGCCAGGGTGATCTGCTGGCAAACAGCTCTGCAGAGGAGGACCTGCAGGTCCTGGGGGACAAAGAGCTGTCCCTGAGCCAGCAGAGTGTCCTGGGGACAAGGAGGCCAAGGGGATCCTGGAGTGCCCTTGGGAGGGCATTGCCAGCAGGGCAGGGAGGGATCCTGCCCCTCTGCCCAGCCCTGGAGGCACCTCTGGAGGGCCGTGTCCAGCTCTGGGCTCCTCAGGGCAGGAGGGACACAGAGCTCCTGGAGAGGGACCAGCAAAGGCTGTGGGGCTGGGGAAGGGCCTGGAGCATCTCCCTCACCAGGAAAGGCTGGGGGAGCTGGGGCTGCTCAGCCTGGAGAGGAGCCCCAGCTGAGAGGGGCCTCATCCCTGGGGATCCCTGTCTGCAGGGAGGGGCAGAGCAGGGTCCAGACCCTGCTCTGTAAGGACAATGGCACCAGAGGAATGGGCAGGGACTGATCCCAGGAAGTTCCAGCTGGACACGAGGCAGAACTCCCTCCTTGTGCAGTGACTGAGCCCTGAACACACTGCAAGAGAGGCTGTGGAGTTTCTCTTTACTGGAGATATTCCAGAACCTGGCCACGAGCTCTGGGATCACCCTGCTGTAGCAGGGACATTAGGACAGATGACCCAGTGTGGTCTCTTCCAGCCTGACCCATCCTGGGATTCTGGGATTCTGTGAATGACTTGCTTTTTTCTGCTCTTAACAGAAAGGCTGCCAGCTTCCAGAGCTCTTTCTCCCTGGATGCTGCTCAGCAGCTTCCTTGACATGTCTGCTTTCTGCTCAGGACAGGCAGAGAAACTCACATCCCTCTGCTGCCCAGACACAGAATAATCCTCTCTGCCTTTGCTGCTCCTCTGCAACACCAGTCTGCAGTTCTGAACAGACAGGTCCCTCCACTGAGGGGACTTCATAGGTTTTCTCTGTCATAACAATTTACTCAGATTGCTCTTATATTCTGAAATGTTGGAATTTCCATGTACACTATGGCCCAAATACTTTGGAAAGGGTCCCATCTTCCTTGCTCAGCAGACAAAGCTTTGGTTCTAGTGTTCCCAGCTGCCTTTTGCTTTCCTATGCCTCCTTCCTATGCTTCCCCATCATCTTTCCAAAGCTGTGCCTTCCCCAACCTGTTCTACTGCAGTGAAGCTGCAGCACTTCCAGGCTTTTCTTGGAGACTGAGTTACCCAGCTCCTTTCCCACTAGTCTCATCTGAATTCCAGCTGCAGCAGAGATGTGCAGGGCAGGGCAGCTGAGCACGATGGTGGGAATTAATTCCCAGTATGGTGGCAGGACCCAGAGGTGTTGGAGCTCCTCGATGGGCAGTGCAGCACCTTCACAGCACAGCCTGGCCTGTGATAACTTGTCAGCTCTCCTGCTGAGATAACTTCCCATGTTACCCTTTCCTAGGTTTCCTCTCGCTGGATTGATGTTTACTTTGCCTGCAATTCCCCCAGGTTTCCCTTTATTAAAATTTGCTTTCCACCCGTGTGCTTTGTGCCTTTTGCTTTTCTGTGCCTGTGATTCTGGTGTCTGTTGCTTTGCATTAATTTGCAGCTCTCTCCAATTCTAACTAATCCTCCCAAGTATCAAATCTCATTACTTTCTGCTTGTTTCTTCTTCTGAATCATTGATGAGGGTGTTAAATAGAGCAACTCCTGACGCCTATCCCTGTGCCATTGTATTATACAAACACTCTCCAGTTTGCTATATTGTCACCTATCATTTTGTTCTGGTCCTTCAGCCAACTTTGAAATGAGAATGTTCTTTCCAAGCCTGATTTACATTAATTTATCAGAGAGGAATTTCGTCAGTGTGTCAAGTGTTTCACTGCAGTCCAAATCTGGTTGGTTTTGCTCTCCTGCAACTGTGCCCTCTAGTGCTTTCCTTGGCTTGGATTCTTTCAGAATAAAAACACCAGTAATACTGCCAGGCAACACTTGTTGCTCACTGCTCAGGGGGTTTTGGCCTTCTGAATTCCTGGTGGTAGGAAACAAGGTGTGTAATCTGTGTTTCACTTCTCTGCTAAGACCCAGACAGTCCTTGCATAGTGACAAAGCTCATCTGCTACAATTATCAGGGACAGGGTATTGTTTCTTAAGCATAACCTACTACTGGAGAAATATTTTCAAGGACACATGGGAGCAGAGGAAAATACAGATTTCAGACAGCTGTTTGGTTTTCATCTTGTTCAGCTGCAAACCCTTAGATGTGTTCCTTGCTGTTTCAGGTAACAATGTAGGAAAAGCTGTGGTGGAAATGGAGAAAGGCAGGCTGGAAAGCAGCTGCTAAGTATATGAAGCTGGTAAATAGAGGTAAATTAAGAAAAGTTCCCTCTTTGCAGCTCACAGCTCAGGTTTGGTTGAAGGGTTCCTTGGTACTGTTGGTGTTACTTGTCATCTTGTGCATTGCAGCTGGCTGTAGCAAGCCAGTCCCTTTCTCATTCTACTGCTGCTGGACTTGACAGCAACTGATCTGAAGGGAGTGCCCATGCTGTCAGCAAATTCTTCCTCCTGCCCTGGGGAAGCACCAGCCTCCCCAGGGGTTGCAGTCTCTATCAGGAGAGTCTTTATTTCTGGATAGACAGGTACGCAGTGCACCAGTGGTGCCAGATATAACACTGCACCCAGAATCATCACATTTTTGCTGGCAGCTGTCCCCACTCAGTGAAACAGAACTCTTTTAACTGGGCATCATTTTGTCCCCTGGTAGGCACTAACAAATAACATCATTTTTGAAGAAGAAGGGGAATTGGGTAATGTTTGTTTTGTGTTCTGGTGTGAGAAAATGTGATGTGTTTTTCACAGTCAGCAATAAAAAACACCCTCAGGTCTTATTTTCCTAGTTAGCAAGAAGACTGTGTATAATAAAAACACTGACAGGTGCCTTCGTATTCAGCTAGCTGACACACCATGCAGAGCACTCAAGCTGCCTTGAAACTCATGGAACATGTTAAAACATTAAAAAAATTATACCAAATAATTGGACAATTACGAATTACTGAGAACATCCTTCATTTTACCAGCAGAAAATTACACCCTTAACTGCGAAGGTAATTTTGATAAAATCAACACTCTGGGCTATGAATTTATCAAGCAAGTAAAGGTTGATTACCACTACTTGATAAAAGCATCAAATTGTCAATAATAATGTATTATCAGCATGAAAGCCTCTTGCTCTTTCTACTTACCAAATCATCTTATCTATCTGTACAACAATTGCAGCATACAAGTTAAAATAGTAGTCTTGATTTCAGCATCAGTTAAATGGAGCAAAAAAACAATATTACTGTGAAGAGCTGAAAAGCTGTTTTGTAATTTTCTTATTACCTTGGGACCTTTGCAAGGAACTGCTCCCATGCAGGAAAAGCTCTGCACCTTTTTCTTCAGCTGGTCTAGGCCATATGTTTCATTTCTAATTAAAGCATGACCTTGAAATGAGGATGGATGCCACCTCATCATTAGCTGCATGCAGGGTTTCCCCTGCCTTCCCTAGGTTCATCAATGCCATGATTTATTCCATCCTTTCATATTTCTCTATGGCCAACAAGTCTCTCTCCAGCTGAAAACATTTTTCCTTGGCCTCTGCTTCCCCATTCCTAAATGGAACTGCTTCCACAGTAAAATGGATATCATCCATGGTGTTTTAGTGGGTGTCCTAGGGTGACGTTAGGATGCTGCTATCCCCATTTGTGTGCATGTAATTTATGCTGGATATTATGTTCTGTGCCTTTAAGACTGGCAGAGTGAGAGTTTGACGAGACATCCAGATAGCACCAGGACTTAGTGCTGCTTTTTTGCTTTTTGCCCTGTTTTTTTCTTTCGCTCTTGCTTCTGCTTTACTTCTGCTTTGTTGCTCTTGCTTTTTCCCCCCCTTCTCATTAGTTACTTTAGCTAAACAGTCCAAATTCCTTTCTGGACTGTTCCCCCCACCCCGTTGGACCTGCTGCCTGCTCCGGACTGGGATTCAGAACACAGAGAGAGAGTTTACACCTTGTGACTGCAGCAGCTGCCTCAGCGCCGGAGGGACTGGCAACAGCAAACCCCCAGGAGAGACTTTTCTGAATTTGTCATCTTTCTCAGAGCGGTGAATGAGTGGTGTTATCCTGTATTGTTCATTTTGTGTGCTGGGGGGTGCTGTGATTGTCAAATAAACAGGTTCTTTCCACCTCTCTCCGAGGAATTCTTCCCGAACCGGTTGGGGGGTGGGCTGTGTGGGTTGTTTTTTTGAGAAGCATTTTTTGGGGATTCTCTCCCAAATTTGCCCTAAACCAGGACAGTGGGCAATGTATAACCACACAGACTCATGGGATCATTGAGGTTGGAAAAGCCCCCTAAGATCCTCAATTCAAGCTGTTAAAGCAGCACAGCCAAGCCCACCATTAAACCATGTCCCTGATCACCATGTTTATATAGTTTTTAAATCCCTGCAGGAAAGGTGACTCTGCCACTTGACAGCCTGTCACAAGGTGAAAGGCAAGTAATGAATGAAAAAACACTTGTAGTACAGCACAGACCTTGTGATCTGAGAAAATGTACTATTTTTTATTGACATGTGTTTAACTTCCCCCAGGTTTACCTTTGTTTGAGGTCAAGTACTCACTCTGCATCACTCAAACACAAAAAATACACGTAAGATTCTTGCTCATCAGTTGGGGAATGTGAACTCAGTGACAGCGGGCATATACTACTAAAATGCTGGCATTTAGAGTAGAGATCGCTGGAGCTGGTGCCTTCTGATCCAAAAACCAGCAGGGCCCAGATTCAATGCACCAGCCAGAGGCACATCACCTCTCCAGACTGATTCCAAAGGGCTGGGATGAGGGGCTCAAAGCCATCCACAGGGCCTGGGGACACCAGAGAATCCTTCACAGCAAATCTGCTTGGAGCTGCCAGGACTGAGCCTTGCAGGTGACACAGGGACTCAGAGCACCTGGACTACAGCCCAGGGAAGCACTGCAACTGCAATCTTCCTCTGCAGTAAAAAGGACAACTTCTGCCTCTCCTCACCTGCCATCAGTGTGAGATCAGCTCTGCTGCCCTCTACCTGAGCAGGAAAACAATGGAAAATTTTCCTCAACAAACGATTCCTTGTAAAAGTGGGCAAGATCATTCTGATGACTCTTTTGTTCTCCAGGCCTCCAAATATATTGGGAGTTGTCTGTGACAGGGCTGCAAGAGGGACACTGACCTCCTGTCACAATTACAGAAACTGCTGAATGGTGGAATTACCCCAACATCTTCAGCAAACTCCCAGACATTCCTGACCATGGTTTCTGCCTGGGTCAAACCCCATAAAATGTCACTACCAACCATCTGAGTCCACTAAGAATCCCTGACTCCCACAGCTTCCAGAAAGAACATAGAGTGAAGCTGGCCTGATCTTCTGTGCTCATAAGTGGGCCCTGCTCTCTGCTCACACTCGTGGCTGGAGTCCTCACCCAGCAGGGCCAGTGCTGGACAAGAGAGCGAACCAGAAAAGTCAGAGATGCAGATGGGAAAGAAAAACCTCCAAGTGACATTTGAAATAAGCACTCACTCAATAAGAAAATGGATTACACGTCCACAGCTCCACATTTCTGCAGGAGGAAAGGAGGGAAAAAACAAGTGCAAAGAGCAGGAGGGATTGTGTTCTCCCAGCTCATCCTCAGGCTCGGAGCTCCATCTCGTGGGTGCTGGCTCGGAGCTCCATCTCGTCGCCAAGGGGTCTGGAGGCCACCAAATCTCTTGAGCATCTGGAGCTCAGCAGGGCTCTCAGAGCCATGGACACGCTTTCTGGTGGCCTTTGAGTTATTACTTTTTAATGGCACCTGCCTTGCATTTCTCAGCATTGAATCTCTCTTAGTATCCAACTCGGAGTCACTGCTGGACCAACCTGCCTGCCTGGCAGGGCTGTCTGTGAGTTCTTCCTGCCCTGCCATGGCTCAGGGCTGCTTTGTCTCAGCACAGCAGTGAATGGGAAAACATTTGTCATCTTTGAGCTGAGATGTTGCCCTGATCCTTCCAGAGACACAGCACCTTGAGATGTGGGCCTGGCACACTGCTGGTCAAGGCACAGGTGTGTGCAGGGAACAGGCCAGAGCTTCAAGGGCCATGGAAGATGAGAAAAAAGCTGCCTGCAGGCTCAGCTGATAATTAAGAATATCTTGGAAAGGGTCCAGGTGGCTACTTTCTTTAGGGCTTGGTTGGCAGCCAGACACATCTCTGTGACATGGTAAAATGAGAGCTCTGCTTTTGGGGAGTATGTGAGATTTGATGTGTGGACTTAGCTCCAGCATCTTCTCCAAAGGCCCTTGTACCCAGGGAAGTGTTGCCAGATGCTGCCAGGTGAATCTTTCCTAGGTGTTTGCCATCAACTTCTGTTTTAATTAGAAAACTTTAGCTTCTGCACTTTTATTTGTGCTGTAGAGGGATGGCTTTTTAATTTTTTTTAAATTCTTTTTTCTTCTGTAAATAGTTTAGCATGGATGTGTTTAAATGATCCTTAAAGAACTACAGCTATTTTAGCTTGGCTGTGCTTTAAGAATACTCGCTGTCCAGAGTGACAGTGTCCAGATGATTAAATTACACCTTTTGTTTCCCAGGGTAGGGTTTCTTCACTTTGTCTATGATGCCCCCATGTCAGCAATGCTCGCCACTACTCAGCTTTTTACATCTTTCTTCTTTGAGAGATTTCCTCTGCAGGAAATGTGCATGGAGCTGTCCACCATACGCTGTGTTTCCCCAGCAGCTTTCCACTGACCTCTGCCCCATCGTTATTCCTAGTGCACACATCTGACAGAGGCTCCATCCCAGTCACTCATGACTTTGTCCTGGTTCTCTCTGAAGAAAAGGCTGTAGGTGATGTGCCTACAGCACCATGACATTTAGGGTGCACTCTTTCACAGCTGACACATGGAGATGGCACCTATTGGAAAGGTCTGAGTGTGACCTGGTGCCTCTGGAAGGATCAGGGCAACACCTCAGCTCAAAGATGACAAATGCTTTCCCATTCACTGCTGTGCTGAGACAAAGCAGCCCTGAGCCATGGCAGAGCAGGAGGAACTCACAGACAGCCCTGCCAGACAGGCAGGTTTGTCCATCAGTGACTCTGAGCTGGATACTAAGAGAGATTCAGTGCTGAGAAATGCAAGGCAGGTGCCATTAAAAAGTAATAACTCAAAGGCCACCAGAAAGCGTGTCCATGGCTCTGAGAGCCCTGCTGAGCTCCAGATGCCCAAGAGATTTAGTGGCCTCCAGACCCCTTGACCAGTGGCTGCTGCTGGTGGCTAGCACCCACGAGATGGAGCTCCGAGCCTGAGGATGAGCTAGGGGAGCACAATCCCTCCTGCTCTTTGCACTTGCTTTTTCCCTCCTTCCCTCCTGCAGAAATGTGGAGCTGTGGACGTGTAATCCATTTTCTTATTGAGTGAGTGCTTATTTCAAATGTCACTTGGAGGTTTTTCTTTCCCATCTGCATCTCTGACTTTTCTGGTTTGCTCTCTTGTGCAGCACTGGCCCTGCTGGGTGAGGACTCCAGCCACGAGTGTGAGCAGAGAGCGGAGCCCAGTTGTGAGCATAGAAGATCAGGCCAGCTTCACTCTATGTTCTTTCTGGAAGCTGTGGGAGTCAGGGATTCTTAGTGGACTCAGATGGTTGGTAGTGACATTTTATGGGGTTTGACCCAGGCAGAAACCATGGTCAGGAATGTCTGGGAGTTTGCTGAAGATGTTGGGGTAATTCCACCATTCAGCAGTTTCTGTAATTGTGACAGGAGGTCAGTGTCCCTCTTGCAGCCCTGTCACAGACAACTCCCAATATATTTGGAGGCCTGGAGACCAAAAGAGTCATCAGAATGATCTTGCCCACTTTTACAAGGAATCGTTTGTTGAGGAAAATTTTCCATTGTTTTCCTGCTCAGGTAGAGGGCAGCAGAGCTGATCTCACACTGATGGCAGGTGAGGAGAGGCAGACGTTGTCCTTTTTACTGCAGAGGAAGATTGCAGTTGCAGTGCTTCCCTGGGCTGTAGTCCAGGTGCTCTGAGTCCCTGTGTCACCTGCAAGGCTCAGTCCTGGCAGCTCCAAGCAGATTTGCTGTGAAGGATTCTCTGGTGTCCCCAGGCCCTGTGGATGGCTTTGAGCCCCTCATCCCAGCCCTTTGGAATCAGTCTGGAGAGATGATCCTCAGGGACCTCCATAAGGCTCTGCTGGAGACTGGCTTTTGGTGCACCAAGCATTGACCAGGATAGTTTTGGTGGGAGTTCAGGCATCACCCCAAAGCAGGCTGACTTGTCGGTGTTCAGGACCAGGAGGAACATTTTGGGGAACAAAGTGGAACCTCTTATTCCCCAGACATGCTGAGAGCATCACTACAAGACTAAGGAGAAGGATGAGCATCAGGTTAAACCCAAAATAAAATCAGCTCCATGAGACCCTGACGGAAGCCAAGAAATTAGAAGACTATGTATCAGAAATACTCATGCTCTTTAGAGCTTTGCTTTATCCTACAGGAGATAGATATCTCCTGATGTCTTAGAGAGACATTAATTATTTTCTAACAAAAACTTATACCATTTTCTTACACCTTAAAAAAACTGCATCTTGAATTTCAGCAGTGTTCAGTGATGTTTAAGCTGCTTTTTTGCAGCTGAAAATATGGTGGATGAGATCAAACCCAAAGGCATCTTCTGCCCTACCAGCACCTGTGACAGTGATGACAGCATGCAGGGCATGATTTATAGCAAGGAAAACAGCTCCTTCCCCCACAAGCACCAGGGAAATTGAACTCAGGGTTAAATGTCTCTAAAATTCTTGGCTGCAACAGAGGTTTAATCTGCAAAAGCAACAGAGAATAACAAGGTTGTTAAGTAAGAGGTTTCGCTCTCAGCAGCAGGATTTAAGGCTAAAACATCTCCAACATTTTCTGCTTGGTGTAACAACCCCAAAATCTCCAACCTCTCTGTTCCAATTCTCCTCCTGTCTCTCAATTTGCACTGTCCATGAATGTTTCAAAACCCAGCTTCCTAGGATCAGTCCTAATTTGTCCAATTTATGACTACCATGCTTTCATGAGGATTTCTCTTCCCACCAGCTAACTGGATCAGAACAAAAGAAACCATCATTATTCCTGCAGAATTCAGAGCGGCCTCTGGAAGAAAATTATTTTTCTCTGGCATGTTTTCTCTCTAAAGGATAACCATGATAGTCAGGGCATGTGATTGCTGGGCTCCAGAGTAATGGTAAGCTGCCACAAACAGATCTGCTGCCTTCCAAATCCTCAGTAGCTGGGTCTTGGAAACAAAATCTCATATATTTTGTATGCAACAGTGGCTGGGCAGTTGCTCTTTGTTTTATTCTTTCTTATTTGCAACTTTGCTTAAGGGTGACATTTTTTATTGCTCTCCATGTATAGAAAACTTCCATAAGCTGCTAATTCTTCTTAGTTATGAACTTGAGGCAATCTCCAGGACATTAGCAGGCAATTTAAAAAAGGATTTAGAGAATGCAACAAGTAGGACTGTGTGGTGGTGTTCACAGGGGTCCCAGGACGAGAGAAGAGACAAGGATCTGACTCCATGTTTCAGAAGGTTTGATGTATTATTCTATGATATATATTATATTAAAACTATACAAAAAGAATAGAAGAAAGGATTTCATCAGAAGGCTTGAAAGGAAAGCAGAGAATGGGATGATAATAAAATCTTCTGACTGACCAAGACAGTCTGGACATGTGGACTGTGATTGGACATTAATTAGAAACAAACACATGAGACCAGTCACAGATCCACCTGTTGCATTCCACAGCAGCAGATAATTATTGTTTACATTTTGTTTCTGAGGCTTCTTGGCTTCTCAGGAGAAAAGGATTTTTCATAAGACATGTCTGTGACAAGAGTGGGCAAGAAGGAGCGTGGTATGGCTGTGTCCTCTCTACTGTTCAGACTCTCCAGGACTGGGTCAACATCCACAAATCAGTGGAACAGAAAATCAGGAGCCTAATTAATGCTCTCCCTGCTGATCAGGAAAACAAATGAAGCAAGGCTGAGGAAAAGAGGAACCAAAGGCCTGGTTTATGTGCTCCAAGGAGCTGTGACTGTAGTTGTGGCAGCTAAAAGGCTTAAAGCTTTAGCCCAGTCTTCTCGTTCCCTTTTCACCTGGACAAAAGGACTTAAAAGGAGGCACCAAATTTCAAGTGTGTGTAAGAGAATCCAAACACAGGCATAATCTGCCAGTTTGTGAAAATGAGGAAATCGAGAGCTTTGAAGCACTCACCTGGTTTCCGTGTCAATTTCCGTGCTGCAATAATCAGTTTCATGACTGAACAGCAGAATGTAGTTAACAAACCAAAGTCCGGGCTTTGTGGACATTTAAAAATTGGTGCAGCCAGAAACTCCTTTTCAGAAATTATGGATAAGCTGAATGTAAAAATGTTCCACTAGTCAGTTCCACTAGTCCACAACAAGTGCACCACTGATCTGGAGAAAGAGTCCTTGTCTGGAGTGTAGATTGTGTGACAGACTGTCCAGTATGAAAATTATACTTGCAGAAGGCAATATTTGAATTTGGAGGAAGGCTTCATGCAGCACAGATGGAACACCACTACACCTACAACTTGCAGAACTCAAATGGAATTTCAGTAAGATGAAAAAAAGAAGCTGACAAAGCCCAGAGCCTGTGAGAGCAATTAAATATGCTTCGGGAAAAATTCATCACACTGTGAGAGGTTTGACAGTGTAGGAGAATTAAATAATGCATCACATTGGAAGCATCAGGCAGTCTCTTTCGAATGAGCAGGAGCAACAGCTACAGGAGTCAAACAAAAAACTAGAATTGCACTCCACTGAAGAAGCAGATTAAAGCCAAGCCTTGTGTGAAACTCTAAAAGATGACACAGAGAGCGTGGCCACGGACCTGACAACTTCTCTTCACAAAAGGAAATAGAAGACAACTGTGAGAAAGTCTTCATTTTATAACTCAATCTTTATTTCAGATATCCAGATTTAAACCTTACTTTTGTATGATTTGTCCATGAAGTTAACTTGTTGTCTTACTCTCTACTTTTATTATTTGTTTGTTTTAAAATCACAACCTTGTGCAATAAAATCTCTGGGAAACAATTATGAAAAAATTAAACACTCAAGACACCCTCCATCCCCCCCTTAGTTCATTTGGCACAATATCTTTAAAATGATTACATGACACAGAATTAACAAAATCATGGCTGAAAGCCATTTACAGAGATCAGGTCACAAACGAGAAATGAAGTTTTGAGAGTTATCCCAGATAATTTGGAATGTTGTGGAGTTTTTATCTCTTGCAATTAAAACCTTCTGTCTTGAAGGACATATCCTGGGTATCCTGATGGATGTGTGCCATAAGACAAAACCCGTAAGAAGCTCAGGATACTGTAGCTGGTGCCAACAAATAGTTAAATCATCTGCACTCTAAGTGTGTAGAGAGAGACAATTTAACAGGAACTTTAAAAACGGAGCTACAGAAAGTACAGAAGTGCTCGGAGAAGGAGAAAGTGTTTTCCCAGGATACTGCAGGGTGGGGTTTATTCAGTTTTTTTTTGACACACATGCTCACACCTGGGGCTCAAAATCTCTCAGCTTGAGAGGTTTCACAAAAACCTTTCCCTAACCCTAACTCCCTCCTCATCGAGAGAGATGTGCTTCTGTGGTCCAGAGAGCCCCCTGCTTTTAATTCTGTCCACAGACATTCAAAACTTTCTGGCAGTTTGTTCCTCTCCATAACCTGGGCGCTGCCCTGGGGACACGCACATCTCAGCCTGGCTTTGGTGTCAGCGGGTCCTTTCGATTTCCTGCAGTTATATTTTACCGTCGGGAGCCCCTTTAAACCTTTAAACTTGTCTGGCAGGCTGCAGAGAGAGGCGGGACGCCGGCAGAGCCCCGCGCTGGGTTCGGGGGACTGTGACATCACCGCCCGTATCCAGGCACCCGCGGAATTCCCAGGGCTCCCAGTAGGTCCCAGCCCTGGAATTCCTGCGGCAGTCCCAGCTTGTCGTGCTGGAGGGCAAGCACCATCGGGACAGCTCCAGAATTCCGCTGCAGACAGACCGGTGAGTTTCTGTAGCTCACTGAGGATTTGTTACTAGGTTGGGGCTTTGCCTGTTTTAGGTTAGTGCCCCTTAAGATCCCGGTTGGATTTATCCTCGGGTGGTCTCCATCACCTTCAAATGTGGTGGGACCTTCAAATGTCGTCTTGTTCCACCCTCTGCCGTGGACAGGGATACATTCCACTATTCCAGGTTGCTGCTCCAAGCTCTGTCCAGCGTGATCTTGGACATCCCCAGGGATGGGGCAGCCACAGCTGCTCTGGGCACCCTGTGCCAGGGTCTCACCACCCTCACTGAGGAGAATTTATTCCTCACATCTAGATCAGTGGCCTATTGTGAAGCATTCAGCAAATATTCAGACGTTTGCAAGAAGAAACTGACGCAAGTTTTTAGTGACACATCGAATATAATTCCCCAAGGAAAAACCTCCTATGCTGTTTTGTTTAATTATGGAGATCCTACAAGCTGCTCCATGGCACCGGAATTTTTTTTTTCCTAAATGCAATAGCATTTTGTTTTAATTTATACCTTTGTGTGCTGGTAAGCTACTGGATTGTATTTTAACAGAGGAATATTGCATATTCAAAATCTTTAGCATTCTCAGGTGACACTCTTCAGATTTAGTTTTTTCTTTTCCACTATGTGACTTCAGGGTAATTTAAAGAAGTTTTAAAATTTCAGAATGATGTGGATTTCCATTCCGTTATGAAACTACAATTTTTTTCCCTGTTCACGATGAGATTTTGGTGTAAGTTGCATAATAAAAAGAATGATGTTATGAAAAACTAATTTCTTCATTCTCAGGGCTACATCTTAATGCAAAAATTCTGTGCAGTTTGTGAAGAGCTTAGCAGCCTTTAACATAGCAAGTGCTCTATTAGGTTGGCAACTTTGGATATTTGATCTTCTTAAAAAATCATAGTATCTTGATTTATCTCCCTAAGAATTGTGTAGAATTGTTTTGAAGAGAAGCAGAGTTTGTAATCTGCTTAGGAGAATGTAGCTCAATCTACACAAACATAACTTTTTTTTATTGGGGTTCTGAAAACTCTGACAGGGGATATTCTGCTATATATATATTTATTTCTCTACAATAGTCAGGCTTAGAAGACTAGCAATACAATTCTATTTTCTAAAGCTGATCTCAAATTGCAGTTGGGGTAATTGTTCATGTGACATGGTAATATGAATGCTTTAAAAAGTCAATAGTTTAGTAGGTTGACAAATAAAGGAAAGCATGCCTCTGCTAGAGCCCTTGATAGTTTAATGATATAGAAGAGACTAATCTTTGAAGCTCATCAAGTAAAAGTATATATGGTTATATGTGTGTTCTTAATTCTCCACAGTTTACATACTTAAAAAACCACAATTTGGAGTCCATGAGTTCACCACCTTCAGACAACGCCACTTCCAGGGAACCTATTCGGTGAGGTCCAGTTCTGGATTTTTAAGTTTAGCAGTTAAATTCCTGCTTTTGTGGCTTATTTATTTCTACATGCCTGAAATGATAGAGTTCAGGTTGGGGAAGAAACGGATATGATGTGATACATGTAAGCTGTCATAGAGTCATCAGGAGGGAGAGAGAGTTTCTGCCAGCAAGCAGGAGTCCTGCCCAGGAGGCACAGGAGGGTTTTCCACAATAATTAAAGTGGTAGAGATTGGCTTTAAGTCTTACCATGAGCCCTGTGTTTTATAATTTGATAAGAGTTTGATCTTTGGCACAAACTATTTGTCTCTCTTTAGTCTGTACAAAACTGCCAGTTATATGGGAACTGCAAAATTCCACAAATACAGAGTTTGGTTAGAAAATTTGGTTAGAAAACTTCTGCAGTCTGCTCCCTTAGCTGCAGAAGTTTAGCAAAATTACACTGCTAGGTCATAAGTGCAAAAACATTTCTCTCAATTGCAAAACTACTCTGCATTTTCTGCCAGCTGTGGAATTGAAGCTAGTGAAAAGCTGCTTTCCTGCAATGGCCAATGCTGACTGTAACCAGCAGACTTGTGAAGTGAAAACTGGGAATTTGGGTTTTGAGTTACAAAATACCTTCTGCAATGTAGAACTCAAGAGCTACTCCACCTGCTCATATGCTTTATTAAAGATTCTTAAATTCCTGTTAAAAATGGTGTCTTAATAAAAATGGTATCTTATTAAAAGCTGTAGTTGGTAAAAAGTGTATTTTAGCTCAAAACCAGGGGTTGATGAACTACTAATATATGAAAATGAAAGTAGAAAAAATTCTCTGAATTTTGTTATACTGCAAATTGTGCATATTTTGAAACCTTCTAGGGACTTTGTGTGGTTTTGTCTTTGACTGAATTTTCTGACAGCTTTACAGTTGTAACACTTCTAGCTGTTATATGAAGATGGGAGGCAAAATCTAGAAGTGGTAGTAGGAAGCTTTCATAAAGTACTGCATTTGCTGGCCAAATGCAGTACTTTATGAAAGTACTACAAATGCAGTACCACCTAATTGCTGTGACAATTAAAGAAAATATCACAGAAACAAAAATTCTTAAGGCTAGTTTCCATTTTATTTGAAAATGTGTAAGTAGACCAAAATGAAGTGGGCAACACAAGTAATGGTTCAACAATTCTGACACTGGTTGGCTGGAATTTTTTTGCTCAATTGTTTGTTTTTGTTGGGTTGGGGTTATTTTTGTTCTATACTAAGAAAAAAATTAGGGTTTTTTGATATATATATATTTTAAGTTTCCACCAATTGCATTGTGACTTCAGCAGCTGTGCATAAAATGCTATTTCAAAAGGTGTCTAATGCTTATTTTGCCAGTACTTAGTATTATGTTATCCCTTTTAATGCTCTAATAGATATTTTTCATTTCCATAGCGTCCTTAATTTGCTAATTCTTGTGGTGTCACATAATTTGTGCATGGTATGGTTTTGGTTTTTTTATTCTCCCCCACAGTCCCCCACAGATTCAATTAAGCAGAATAGTTAATTGCATAGTTAGTTTCTCCTTTGAGTAAGTTTTAATGTGTCTTTCCATTATGATTTTTGTCGGTGGATATTTCATAGAAGAGCTGAAAGAAACTGATTTCTTTAGCTCTGACTAAAAACCAATGTAATTTAATTAAAGCCTTAAAGGTTTTTACAGGAAGCAGTGATTCTCTTGCTTCTATTCTGTGTGGTCTCCATGAAAATAACATTACATCTCACCAAGTTTAAAGAAGGCAAATTACTTCACTGCTGCCTACAAACCAAAGAAATGGTTACCCTTTCCATAACCCTTGTTTCTTGGACCAAATACTCCCCAGTTTTCATTTTGGGTTTCATTTTTCCCCCTTGGTGCTGTCTGGCTTTCAGCTGTTTTCAGCTGACACTGATATTTCATTCATCCTCTCCGAATAATATTACTTGCCTTTATTTCTTCTGTACTTTCCCCAGAAAGGGAGAAAAAAGGGTCACTCAAACCTATTACATGATGTCCTCAAACAAGATTTTATTCAGCTTACAGATGCTCTGGCTGTTCAGGTTCTACTTATTTCCAAATCTTCTTACTGCAGGAGCTGAGTTGTGCTAAAAATAGTGATTTTCATTGCTGCTGATCTCTTGCACTTTGAGTCATGTTGCTTGCTTTGGGTAGGACTTTGGTAGTAAGTACTGAAAACTAACAATGACCTTGTGGTTTTCTTGCAGTGCATGAAGGTTTTAATCATTATTATCTCCTACATTTTTTAAATACATAAAATGTGTTAAGAACATGGCACCTTGTGGAACAATTTCTGATGACATATACTAGTTGTGATCTGACAGATGAAGTCTTCTTTTTAAATAGGGATATAATTACTATTTATTCAATTATAAAATATTTACAGTCTGCGCTAAAAAACTGAAATTTCATCTTTTAAGACAGGCAATGTCTTTAAAGGCAAGATTTAATCTAAGTTACAGATCCCCTTATTGCTAGTATTTGTGTCTCTGTGGCCAGTCAAAAAAAAAAAAAGTGAGAAAAATATGTCATCAGGTAAATTTTTGGTGATGAAAATTGTTAATAGTGCCTATACACAAATCTAGGGGTAAAGTGGTCACTTTTTATTAGAAAGATCTAATAATTAAATGCCAGTACCATGCATGTATTTCTGTAAAAAATACTTCATGTAGACAAAGGTATGGTATTTTGGTATTTACATTTCCTGTATTATATGATACCAGTTTAGTGCTTAATTCTATCATGTTTCTTTTATCGGTGTATTTCACATTTATTGCCCATAAACTCTTGCAATTTTGTCTGGATAAAATAATTGTTGCAGTCTTACATATTAAAACAATGTGAAAACGAACATATCAAATAATGTAAACATTGATTTTCAAGAACTGAAATGAATTGAAAAGTTGTCCAGTTTGAAGTTATAATAATCTAACTGAAAATTATTTAATGGTCAATAAATACTTATAAAATATACTATTTATATGCATATGCTATATATACATATATATGTATATGTATATATACATATTATATGTGTGTATATATAAAGATATGTATATTCTATGTATAATTTTTCACTTTATATATAGGAACTTGGTGTTGACTCTCTTGTTGTTGTGTGTGGTGCTCGAGGGCTGATTCTGCTAATTGCCAAGTAGATTTTGTTTTAACTGAAATAGTAGTGAAAATTATGAACAAACAGGGTAGTTTGGAGGACTAAACCTTCAATTTGTGTTATGTTTGTGATCAGTTGCATGTCTGTGGTTTGAAGGTATGTATCTCAGAAGAGAAAGTGTGTAAAAGAGAGGTTTTTCTATCACACCTGCATTTGTTCATGACAGAGATGGTTTTGAGATGATAACTCATGTTAAAAAATGAGACTTGTTGTGGACACAAAAAGCTTGCCAGTTTTTTAAACTTGCATGATTGGAATTATGTTTTTAAGCCTCCTGGAAGTTAATTATCAAAAATTATGGAAGTTCATTATTGAAACAAAGATAATGAAAAATAATAACAAATGTATATGCCGAAATCAACTTGTTTTTCCAAAGTGAATCTCTCTTTTAAGTTCCTGCTGCCACGTCTCTCATATCTTGCAAAATAAGGAATTCTATGCAATCCTTTCTTCAAAGAGCAATCGTAAAGTGAAAACTGCATAAAGTAATTTTGTTTATGTGAATGTTTAAAACTCTGGGCCCATGTTTGGGTGACTGAAGTAAAGAAGCCTTAAAACTTCAAAGGAATGCTCATGTTTTTTCAAAATGCATTTTTCAGCTCTAGTAATGATATCTAAGGGTCACGGTTACCTTAGAATAGAAATCAATCAAAAATGGACCCTGTTGAACATCTGAGACAGAAAGCTCTTAAGCTTGAGAAAAATAATTTGGAATTAAACAATCAACACAAGCAAGAGGTAAGGAGTTTTTTATGTTTGTTTGTTTGCTTCATTTTGCCCTTAGAATACATGTAATTTGTTTCCTTGAAATAGTCCTCTTGTAGGGTGAATCAAAATCACAGTCACCAGTTGGAAAATCACAAAATAGTAGCATTGTACAGACATCTCATGCCTGTCAACAGGAACTGATATAATTTTTAGTGTCATTGCTAATAGTTAAAGGTGTGTGTGAGAAACTTGAGCACTACACAAGAGCAGAGTCATGCAGAAGAATAGTTTGCACCTCTAGCTTTGGAATTCTCAATGTAAGATGTGTTTGTTTCTTTGAGTGTTTTAATCCCAGTTAATTCCAGGGTTACATTTTACAGAATTATCCTACCATTGATGGAACAATGGGAGCATGACAAGAGCAAGTCACTGTGTAAGAAGCAGGAATCACTAAATCAATGGACAGGGATCAACAGACTTGGTTTATTGCCTGTATTTAGTTGAAAACAGATGAATGATCACCCACACCAGCTGCCTCTCAACTGCTAAGAGCAGAATTTTTACTTGTAGCAGGAATAAAAATTCAAACTAAAGAAAATTTTGATGAAGTATTTTCTCACTGCTACTTCATTTAGGTACTAGTTTGGCACAAGAGCATCAGGGAAAATCTTTGTAATGGGGTTAAATTATTTCCTATGAATGGAGCTCCTGTTAATAAGGATGCTACTGCTTTGTAGATGCTCTGAAGAAATGCATGTTTTACTTTCCACCTTCTTGCATTTAAATTGCTTAAGGGTGGTTTCCTGGGTCCAGTTTTTGGCACCAGTGACTATCTTTCTTACAACAGATAAGAACTCTTTGAAGCCTTTTGTTTGTTGTGTTTAATAGCATTCTGCTTTTAACTGCTATGATGACTGCTGAACATCATTGAACTGAAGTTTGTGTTTACGTAATGAGTTACTAGGTGTCTGATAATCTAGTATCCCAACGCAATGTTTTTCTAGTTGTTAAATACAGTTACCAGAAAATTGCCTTTGGAATATAATTATAACTTTTATTTTCTTAAGGCAGAGTATGTTTGGAAAAACAGAGGGGTATATTTAAGGTGCATGAAAAATGATCTAGGAACAGGATCAGTTTGCATTTAAAAAAAAAAAAGTACCTACAATGTGCAGTTTCAAGACTGCAATACTGTAGGTATTTCAAATTCAGACGGGATATGATGGCAGCTATGAATTCAATTTCCAAAATATTTATTTTCTAGATCTCTCTCTGTGAAAAAGAAGTAATGAAATTAAGGTTGAAATTCAAGAGAGGAGAGGTTCTTCGTCAAGGTCTGGAGAGTGAAATGTCACTTGCTAAAAAGGCGTCTGATATACAGATGTATTCTGCAGAGGACGAGCTGTGTGATGTAAAAAACAAACTTTTGAAACTTCAAGGTAATTTTCAAACAAAAAAGAGAAATTGCAGGCCAGAGGCTACATCAGTCCCACGTCGTTAAAACAAACAGAGATTGCACAAGGTTTTATGGTTTCAGCAGTTTTTGGAAGTGTCTTATTTTCCCATGTCTTACTCATCTGCTTCTGTAAGCTCATAAGAGTTTACAAAACCCTTGCTGTCTCATGAATTAAATATAACCTGCTGAACCTATCAATACCTTTTTTCTCTCTGGCTCCTTACCTTCTGTTTTTCCTTCCTTCCGTGTGTACAGAATTTTAATTAAGGTGTCCCCCTCCACATCCTCCTTATCACTATGTCCAGCAGTTCTTCCTTTTCCATTTCAGGGGGAAAAAAAATCTAGTCCTGTTTAAATTTATTTACACTCTTTCCAAAACCTTCTTATTTTCCCCCAGGAGTTCTCATAGTACCACTTCGTTCTTTCATATTTTCAAGTATTTCTAGCTTTTCATTGCTCATATCTGGTCTCTTTCTGTCATCTTTGTTTTTTTTTTTTTTTTAAATACAAATAACATATTATGACAGTAGTCTGCAGAAAGGAAGTGTTTTACCTACTCATTTTTTTCCCCATACTTGTTCTGCATTCAGAAACTCAAACTTTCTTAATCCTTCTCAAACAGAGTGATATTTCTCACACTTAAAAGCTGTGGAGATGTATTTTTTGTTACCTAAGTAAGTGTAATGCTCTTTAAATTTCGTACAGGCGATGTACTTGTGAAACTTTGATGTTCACTGAAAAGATTGGAGCACTCCTGGAGTTTGTAACCTTACAAGGATGGAAGGAGACTTTGAAACTGATTTTTTAAAAAGATATTAAGAAATACTCTTTCACTCATTTGGAGAACACACAAATTGTACAAATCCTATGGTTGGTTTAAATTTCTCAAACTGTTTTTGTTTGGTTCAGGTTTTTTTGTTTGTTTTGGGTTTTGTTTTCATTTTGGTTTGGTTTGGTTTTTTTGGGGTTTTTTTTTTGGTTTTTGTTTTTATTGTGACAAATGTCAAAGAAGCCAACTAGTTTCGGTGTTGCTTCTCATTTCTTTTTCATTTTTTAACTTACCACTTCTTTATTCCTGGCCTCTTGGAGCCTTGTTCACCTCATGTGGTGTTTTTGATACAATCCCAACTTAACTGTTTGGACAGAGCACCCTGTCTTTAGTATTTTGTCCAAACTGTTTTTCTGCTGTTCTTCTTGAGGCTTGACTTCCTAATGTGTGACAGGTCTTCCCCATGGTGTCCACTAATTCTCTGTGTTTTCCTACCATGTCTCTTCTGGTTGTTTCACCCTTCTTCAGCTAGGAAGAAATTTAAGAAGAATGGGATGAATTTGAAGTAAAAATCTATTAGAAAATGGTGATCACATAAGCACCAACATAGCTAGTTGTACTCAGTAAGTAACATAAAGAGCTAATACAAACTACTTTGACCCAAAAGCCAGTTTGTGAAATGAAGCAAAGTCCCTAGTAAAACTGCTTATAGGAAAATAACTTTTCCTTGGCATTTCAGCTTTCACAGAGAAATATATGCAGTGTTTCCCTATCTTGGGGCAGTTGCTGGGCTGAAGATTCAAATCTCTTGAGCAGCAGTAAATTTTCCCAGAAAAGCCAAGTGTTTGCTCATTAGCCCAACCTGCCTTAGTTTTTCCTACTGTCTTTTTCATGTGGCAGGTAACTGTATTTGCTGTTACTTAAACTGAGCTTGAAATTAATTAATACAGACTAAAGTTTCACATAGATATTTGGAAAAACGCTAGCCAAGTGTTGTAGAAAAATGCAATTAAGTTCCCCATTCTACAGAGGAATTTTTATTCCTTTCCAAAGGGAGAAGAGCTTTAATTTGTAAAAATCTCCAAAGTATTTCTATGTCCTTGTGTGAAAGATGCTACAGGAACACAAAATGTGATTGCTTCTCTGTAGTGAAACTGGAAGCATTAGTGTTCCTGTGTTTCACAGGACATCACAATACAGAGATTTTGTCTTGAGAATTTATGTTCATTATACCTTTTTTCTTCTTTTCCCTGAACGTGCTTTTTTGCAGTGCTATTTGTCTTTTTCTCTTTCCCTTTTCTTTTTTTTTTTTTTTAAACAACAGTACTCAATGACAAATACCAGCAAAAAGCAGCAGAGACTGAGAAAATTATTCAAAGTGCTCAGTGGCAGTGGGAAGAGGAGCAGCAAAGATTTGCAGTGGATAGAGATAACATCCTCAGAGAACACCTCACTAGAATGGAATTCCTTTTTAAAGAAAAAGCTGAAATAGAAAGGGCTTGTAAGGTATGGTGTATTAATAGATGGAAAATTCCATGAGATGCTGGCTGAAAGTTTTTTTGGTGCAAAGTGTGGGGTTTTTCTGGTTTAAGAGGAAAAAAATTCCGCTAAATACTGCAGAATAGTTCTGAAGATTATAGCTTTATGAAGTTACACTTAGTGTGTAATGCTGGTTTGGGGCTTTGATGGAATGTGTTGTGGCTGTTTGTCATGGTAAACACCTAACCCAAGTTATCAGTACAGAGTAGTAGTGAAAAACAGAAGAGCTTGTGGACAGGACCTAAGGTCCTTCTCAAAACAAGCAGAAACATAAGTCAGTTTTCATTCAAAGCTGATTGTTACACAGGATATTGTCTGTGAACAAGCCTGCTTTTAGATAGAGTTCTGGCTAACAGTAAGTGGATGAATTAGTTTGAGGAGGTTCTGGAAGAGTATTGCCTTCTGTTGTGTACAGTGTTTTATAGAAGCTACCTTCAGAGAGTTTAATGCTGCACCAAAAGATCAAAGTTGAAAAAGTATGCTATGCTCTGTCCTTGAAAAAGGACAAAAGGAGCAGCATATGGCTCAGGACATTGTGTTCTCTGTCAGTTCCCTGGCAGTGTTCTCTGCCAGTGGTTGTAGGGGCTTTGTTGGTTAATGTATTAAAGCTACAAAAATGAAATGTAATTTGCATGAGTAGACTAAGATTGCAATAAATACATGTAGCTCATTAAACAGGTCAGTGTGAGCTGTTGGCTTGACGTCTCTGAATTCAGAAGTCTTTCAGAACTTTCAAAACTCTGAAAGGAAAATGCAATTCACTTCTAGGTGTCAAACCTTACTTGCCTTCAGCAATAAAAATGTTCAATTTTTCCCCTTTGCTTTTGTAGCTGTTCCCCTGCCCATCGCCCTACAGTTATTTTATGTATAGTCATAAAATTCTGGGAAATAAAAAAATGTTACATCTGGACTTGGCTGCATTGAAAGCTTAATTCATATAAACTTGTCAGATGAACATCAGAAATATCTGGGTTTATAAATTGTGACTTTGAATGCATTGCGGTCTTTTGTGTTGTGTATTTACAGGCCTGGTTTAAATCTCCTTTAGTTTTTCTGTCATAAAATGAAAGCTAAGGAGATTTAATTGTGATCTTAATACATGCAGAGAAGTGGGATTCTGAGCATGTAGGCAAATCCTGGCTGGAAAAACTGCTCTTCACAAACTGAAGCCAATTCTGAGCTTGGCTGTGAAAATGCTACCCATGAGGTAGGCATGGGAGTGCAGTCATAGAATTTTTGAAATGTGTGTCTGGAACACGCTGGAACAGTCATCCTCTGCTTTGTGACAGGTTCGTGATGAGCTCTGTTGGGCATATCCTGGCCCAGGACAGGAGGGGTTGGATTCGATAGGAAGGGCAATAGCATCACCTCATGATTAGGGAGGAGATCATATCCCTTCACGTTTTTTTTTTTTGCTTAGAATACTTGGGAGTTTGTGTCATTTACACACGGTTAAAAATCAAACAAACAAAACAAACCAAAATAAAAAAGCCAGCCATGGTTTTCATGAGCAAATATTTGCAGGTGACTACGGGACTAGTATTAAACAGTCATATTGCCTCCAAAAAGTTCAGAAATTCTTCAAAACTCTGAAATCCTGCAGCTCATACTGACTTGTTTAACAAGCTTGATATATTCATGACAGTTTTAGTTTGCTGATGTTAATTACATTTCAATGCTTTTTTTTTAGTTTGCTGATTTTAATTACAATAAAAACATAAATGTTTTTAATTTTTTGTAGTATTTTACAGCAAACTATGTATTAATTGTTTCACATTTCCCAGTTCACTTTTGTTAATATCTGGAAGATAAACCTGAAGAAATAAATATTTTTATATCTTTCCAGGTATATATATCCATAGAAATTGTTAATTTGGATTATTTATTTATTTATTTATTTATTTTGCATTCCGAAGGGAAGAAACCTGCCTTGCTGGACATGTAAAGCTAGAGGATTAGATTAAATTTGGTCCAAATTCATATGGACTGTGGGGGTTTTCTAGCAGGGACTTCACAGAACTTCAGAGTCCAGTAAAGTCAGTAATTCTCCCAGCCTGTACCTTACTTCAATTTCTGTGTGCAGAAATTGAAGTGGGGACCAGCTTATTTTATTCTACTGAGGGCTTCATATTTCATAAGTTTTTCAAGTAATTCAGTTTTTAGAAAGAAGGTCCTTTTCAGAATAGTAGAAAATGAAATTATTTGGTGTGTGGGAGTAATTGTTTCTCAAAATATCTGATTTGAAATTCTAGCAATTAAAATCATAACAAAAATGAACTTTTGTCCCCATGTCCCCATCCCCATCATTTCACCAAATGCACCCTGTTTCTATCATTGCCACTGAGCTGGGAGACAAAAGAGATTAGAAGGGCTGTACTCTTTTAGGAAAAGATTTCCTGTAGAGATCTGACTCTGATTTTAGTGTTACCACAGAAGATCATGTTCACAGTGATTTTTGGGCCCACAGAGATTTCTTGGTGTTGAATTAAAAGCATGCCTGCTCTTGGGTAAACACTTCTGTTGACATGTGCTCGCATCTTAGATTTTAAAATTCTAACATCATCTTCTGATGTGGTCTCCCCTCCTCTGTTGAACTCTCTACTGCAATACTTTATCTTAGAAAAAGTACCTCTAGATGTATTTATTTATTCATGTACCTATTTATATTTAGGAAACTAATGCTGCCCTGAAAAGCATTGTCAGGAAGTTGAAGGATATGGAGGCAGAGCACCATGGCTGCAGCAAGATCCTGACGCTCCAGGCCGACCGTCTGGATTTCAAGAATAAACAGCAGGAGTGGCTCGTCAGAGAACTGGAGGTAGAGCTTTCTGCTTGCTGCTGGGAGCCTCAGCAAGCACTGGCACAACTGAGTAGTTTCATCTTTGAGGGGTGAAACCTCTGAGTTAGGCTTTGGGTGCCTTGTGTTTGATTAACAAAATGTGGAGCATCAGTTTGGCAGGAAAGGTGGATTCACAGGTGAATGCTGTGAGCCTGATCTGAGACTGGTGTTTGAACTGCAGATGGAAAGAGGTTTATGTCAGTGGGAAAATAATCTTAGTAATATAGAGGTATAGAGGCAGTATTTGTGCAGGATTTGTGAACTTTTTAAAATTTATTGAAGCATGTTAAGCAGATAAATCTTGTGGGAGGACACAAAGCTTAAGCCTTTTGGCGATGCTGTTGTGGAGTAGGTTTGGTAAGCTCTGTGCCGTAACTTTCTCTTTAATAGGCCTTCCACAGATCTCTGTTTCACAATTATTTCCTTTTGTGAATGTGTGAGATTCTACAGAGTTTAAATTTATTGCCATCAGCTTGTATTTAAATTTATTTATTTTTCAGGTATTATTTCCCTAACTGAAGTGCTTAGAGTCAGCTTCAGTCTCACATACTTGATACTTTGCTTTACCTGTCCAAAATCAATGGTTTCACTTGTATCTGTGTAACTTCAGGTGTCTTAAATGACTTTTAATATTAATGTCTTTTTCTTGATCTTTGTTGCATTACTTAAAGGTGGAAGTCCTTTTGGGGTCTGTTGTTCTTTTCAAATCAGTCATCAGTCTAAGTGAAAAGATTTTTTTGATAGGAAACAGTGTAGTTAAAATAGCATGTGAATTTCTATTAAAGCACCTCTGTAGTTACTGCTTTTGCTAGAAGCATTTTTTCAATTGAAGTTCCATGTCCAGGCCTTTACACGAGATGGGTATCTGTGAGTATAAAAAATGCAGCAAGAACATAATCCTCCATCAATTTCTTTAACTAAAGAAAAATTTTATTTTAATGTTCTGGATATGTAATTGTTTTCTTTTACTTATTTATTGATATGAGTTTTCACAGTTCTAAAGTGCAAGTAGTTCAGATACCATAGGCTGGTTTATGGAGACTTAATAAATTGAACAAATTAAGTTGTCTTTGTATGATGTTGTCATCTTTCTGGATTTGAATATTTTCAAAATGTACTTTTAGGCAGGTACAGTGAAAATAAAGGAACTGGAGGAAAATGCTGCAGCAGTAAGACTAGCACATATACAATGTAAATCCACTAAAGAAATCATGCAGGTAAACTTCTAATTAAATATTTGGTAGAAGTTTACAGTGAAAGAGAAGATGAAGTTGTAAAGGTACAATCTTTGAAAAATGCTAAGACTTCCTTGCTCCAGTGAAAACACTGAGTAGATTTTTTGCAGAGAGTGTCAAAATTGTAAAAGGTAATAGAAAATTATCTCATTTAAACTATTTTGTCCTATATGTTTGGAATGGGCATTTAGATAATTTTGGAGATACAGTGCATACATCCAGCTTCTCTTGGTGTGAGATATTAATGCATCCTGAGACTGCAGTTTCAAATTTCAGCTGAGTACATTTCAGCTTCAAAGCTATTATATCTGCAGTTACCAGACAGGTTTGAATACATTAAAAAATGCAATATGTATACTTGAATATTAAATTCCTATGTTACTAAACTGTATCACACAGGGTTTGATCCATTAAAGCAAGTAGGGTTTCTTTTAAAAACAAGTGTGAAAAACCTGTAAAATAACTGCTGAGTGATCTCATACTGACTAACAAAGCCTTCATATTGGACTTTTGAAAAACTGTATGAGAAAACAAAAGGAATATAATTTTTTTTTTCTTGTTTTCTGAGTAACACGAATAAGCATTGCCACTTCTTCAGTTTTTTCTTATGACCTTCTCCAAGTACAATCACTTAGATTTCTGAAGTGATGATTAAATAAGTAGTGGTGATTCCATTTTCTTGATTCCTTCTCTACTTCTACAACATACAAAGGAGCTGGAGGGTAGCATTCCTTGAAGTTAGAGATTTGTCTTATATAGGTGAAGAACTGGTAATGTTTTCCTTCTTGTTTATGTACATGAACAAGCTCCACATGTACTTTGCTCTGAGTGCAAGTGTAGTGTTTACTGTTAATCCCACCCTTTTACAAGGGTATTACTTAAACTGTTACTTAAAAATAGAATTCCCCTGGAAAACTTCAGTAACATAAATAATTGAAAACAGGAAAATCCAATTTCCATGAAAGGACAACAAAATATGCTTTTGGTCAGCATATCTATTTCTCTCTGTTTTGAATTCTATGTATTAATATATTTTTACATTGTTCAATGCTTTCTAATTCCATAAAGAATTAATAGAATGTATTCAGCTGTAAAAAGCAGAACAGAATGGCAAACAGCATTAAAGACCATGGTAGTTTTCCTAACTTCCTTTAACTGCTTCCTTATCACTTGGTAGTTGAGAATTCAAGAACTTGAAGGCGCTTTGAATGAGGAGCAACGCGGTAGGAGAGAAGTTTTTTCAGGGGTAGCAAGGAAAGAAGATTTCAGAGAGTCAGAAAATGCACATGAGATAGAAAAAAAAGTGTAAGTTTCCTTTTAAAGCTGTTGTAAAATGGCAGTAGACAGCTTGGGTACAACTAGTAGTTTACATTCCCTGCAATTTTCAGTCAGCAGCAAATCTAGTACAATGTGCCAAACCAAACTAAAGGTTCAGAACCTGGCAGTCCATTAATAACAGGCCCATATCAGTAACCAAAGATATTGGGAGTGGTACAGATAATAACCAGCCTGCTACAGACTATTTGCCAAACCAAAAATTTTGAAAATCATAGCTATGGTGTGGTCCAGCCTCCAGTAGTTGTTGGGGTGAGTGTGGGAAAACATAGCCAGCAGGTCTAGAAAAGATGGTTTTTCTATATACACTTACATTATTATGAAGACATTATTTTCCACTTATGCAACTCAGTTGAATCTCTACGGCTTCTATCAAGAAGTTGTATATCCCTTATAGTGGGTAATCTTTGTTTTCAACTTCTGAATGGCTGTTGAAAGCTTTAAATGGCTAAAAAATATTGAAATGTGTGAGAGTAGAGGAAATCTCTTGGGATGTTTCCTGCCCAGCACAGCACTGTGTCTGTGGTAAGAGAACTTGGTGACATCTCTTTCAGTCTAGGACTATATGGGTCTGTATACACAAGTGTTTATGTTGACTTACTCACGCAGGTGGTAGTGGAGAATGAAAGAAACTGGTTTTCCTACAAGAAAGGAAGTTTGTGGCCTGAGCAACTCATTCAAAATTCATGGTTATGGGGATGTTTTTTAGTAAGATACTTAAAACTTGAGCTGGAAAAGCCTTTGTCATCCTCTGCAAACATAAATTTTAAGCAAGTTTTGGCTTTCCTGACACCGTGCCTAAATATTCGGGCAATCTTTTTAGATTCTTCCTTGGATTCCTGTCTCTTCTTCTGTCTCCTTTATGCTATTATTGGGCCTTGTGTTTTCCTCATCAGCTGCCTGTTTAATCGTGCCAGGCTCTTGATATATTTGTTTTCCTGACTGAAACAGTACAAGAACAGATTAAAATTCTGGGTAGTCTGCTTTAAAAGTCACTTCAGAGTAGACTCAGGCATGTGGAAACCTTAAGAGCAAGAACTGTACTTGAAGTCAGGGTTGAGGATGCAAGATGTGACATGGTCTCTCTGAAGACAGCTGTTGTGTTAATTAAAATACGAAAAATTCTGTTTGTTATATATAACTTTGAGGACATATCCAAATAATCTTTGAATTGCATGACTCGAGGCTTGGTAACGGAAAATATAACCTCTTGAAAAATCTTTCTGAGAAAGAATCTAAATTTCTTCATTCAATTTAGAAAGGCAAGCAGCTTCAGAATCCATGTGATGTGCTGAAGTAATGTCTGCCATATCCACTGATTATCCTTTAAAAGAACACAGTGCATTTGACAAAAGTAATTTTGGTTAAAGTATCTTATTGTGGAAACTTTCCAGTTTACGAAAACAGCGTTTATCCCCCGGTGTGCAATGGAAATACCAGGTGGAGGAAAGGAAGAAAATTGAAGATTCCAATGCGACATTAGTGATTCCTCCAGACAGCTTCAGCCTGCATGAAGGCTCAATAGTAAGGAAAAAAAGCCTCAACAGTAAATAGTAAATGGGGGAAAAAAGCTCAATAGTAAGGAAAAAATGTGGCACACATTGTTTAAGTTTTTTACAACATACTGTCAAAATATTTACTGTGCTGAGGATTTGCTGCATTTGCTCTGCTGAGCAGTGGAAGAACTCTGCCATTCTCTTACTCTTTTTGGTATTATGCTACGTTTTAAAAAATTTAATACATGAATAAATGTAACCAATGCCTTGGAGAAACTAATTTGAAAATGGTTTTTTAAGTATGGGTATGATGTACTGGCATTCCTAATTAAGGCATTTTGTAGATATGGATTATCATTTCAGGTGAAGAATGTTCTCATTCTACCCAACTTTTTTGTCAAGTTTCATTAGAGAAATTTCTACCATTGTAGAAATGTTTATTTCTATTTCATGCATTCTTTTAGTTTAGTGCAAGTATTTGACGGTAAAAATTGCTTGAAAATTATTTCAAACTTTCAGGTGGAAAAGCAGAGGGGATTTTTTGTTGTTGTTTTGTTTTTTGCTTGTTTTGCTGTGGATTTGGCACATTGGATGTATTTCACTGGATTATTTTCTGAAAATTTTCTCCTCTTATATGACCACTTTGGGCCTTTCTACTGTTTTTACCCAGCTACACCTTGAATAACAATTTTGCCCTCTTTTTGCATAGCAGCAGGGACAAAGGAAAGTTCTTAGCATGCTTAGAAAATCCCTCCTTTCATTGTGTGGTAACATTTGCTCTGTTTATACTCTTAGCAGTATTTTTTTTTTTTTGGTGGTGGCTTGGAAACTCCTCCTCTTTCTCTCTCAGAGCTCTGAGCATGGAAGATGCACAAGGTCTGTTTCCTTTGGACAGGAGCAGAGACCTGCATCAGAGAGTCTTCAGATTTGTGGGTGTCTTTTGTTCAGTGGATGGAGTTATTCCATACTTTGTCCTAGTGATGTCCACTGCCCAAGAAGATCTGTAATTCATAAACTGAAGACAAAATCAGGACCTTCTTTTTTTTTCTTTCTGGGAGAATAACAGCTTCTTCCATGCAAGCATTAATGTATTAAAAGACATTTGCTGGCCTAGTTAGCCTGAAAAAGTAATTTCATCAGGCACAAAAGGAACACATAGAGAGAAAAGCAACTGTCTGCCCTAACTGCAGGCATTAATGATTGCTATTTATAACTACAAAACACAATTACAAGCTGAAAATATTTTACTAGAAACTAAAGTGCTTGCTAGTTGTTGCTGTCATAGGAGTTTTCCTTTTTATTTGTATTCCTCAGTAAAATATGTTATACATGACAGAAATTCAGGACAAGATTCCATTCATGATCAAATTTTCTGGTAATGGAAACAGTATTTAATGGTAGACTCAAAATTAATGTTACTGAAAAGTTAGGGGAAAAAAAGGGTTGTCTTGCTGTCATATTCATAGAGCTGGTTGTTTTAATTGTTTTACTCAAAGGATTTCAAACCACAAGACTGACCTGAGCAGGTGATAAAAATACTCATTTTTGGAAGAGTTGTATTAGTGGTTCCCTTATAAGATCAGGTATTTAATGCCTTGGATGGCTTTGCATTTTTCCCAAAGTTGTTTGTATTTGTTTGGGAAGCAGAAGTGCCTGTATGTGTTCCTATTTACTCCGTTGAGACAGCTTTGATTTTGCTTCTCAAAATGAAAAAGCAGAAGACTGTAGCAGAAACTAAGTATAGATAACATTTAATATATTGCTGTTGGTCTTTGCTATACCCATGCTTAAATTGTGTAAAAATGTCAGTGTGTTTTCTTCCTTTCATTTTCCCTTCCTGGTTTCCTGACCTGTACAGTATTTTTTCATCTTTTATGCTACTTCTATGCTCCCTGAATATGTTCTTTCCAATCTAGTCTGATAATCTGACTGTACTGATACAGTGGTTTACATACTTTGTCCTCATGACATTTGAGAAAACAGCTTTCTATTATCTTAATCAAAGTTTCTAAGGCACTATGTATGTACTAAAAGTATGAATAATTGAAGTTCTACTACATGCTGTTGTTGCTAAAATTTATCTATAACCTGAATCAATTTATTATACAACTGATTAAAATCACTGTAAATAAATGAGGCACGGCTTGTGGAGTTTAATGGAGCTGTAGGCCTATTTTGGCCAGCTATTTCATCATATATAATCCATACAAATCAAATTTTTACAATAATTTAGAGTGTATTGTGCTGCCAAGCCAACTGGACAGTTTTCTGTGTGCTGTGCAAATGTTGGGGCACAGTTTGAATGCACCTCAAAGTATTAATATGGGTGAACGAATTGCATCCACTAAGAGCCTGGAAGTTTTTATCTGTGCCAAGTTATGGATTGTGGCCCCCACAGGACTGGGATTTATTCACATACTTTATATACATCCTAGATGTATAATTAGATAATTTTTGTCTAAATTAGATAATTTTTGGGAAATCTGTTTTCGTACCCTGCTGTAATGTTATGCACTGCATTTATTAGAAATTAACTGAGGAATTTTGTAAATCTGTGAGAATGAACTTTGAGGACTTGTTTTCAGCTGCATGCAGCACTGCTACTACACATACGATGCATCTCTTTTGATTTTAACATTGCCCAGATACAGCAATAATTTTTCTTTGTGTTCCAGAGGGAGCTGTCCATCCTCCTGAACTTATACCAGACCCTGGCAAACGCCCAGGTGCTTGCCAAACAGATAAGTGTCCCCCTGGAAGAGGTACCCTGGGCAGAGCTTTGTGCACTCTTGCATGAGAATGTTGAAGCCCTGATCTCGAACTTCCACAAGGCTAACGAGAGGGTGAGTGTCCCCAGGCCTCAGCTGCCTCTGCTGAGCTCAGACACATTTGTTCACACTGCAGTCTCATTAAAAAGGACTGATATTCATACCCCCCCAAAAGGATTTGGACACTAACAAATGAACAGCATTAATTATGGCTTGTCCACTGCTCAGTTTGTTGCCAGGGGCATTTAGATCTGACTGGAATGTGGATCAAGTCTCTCAGCTCCACTTTCTGTGCAGGACATGCTGAAAGGAATATCTGATACTAGCCACAGAGTCCTAATTAAAAGATAATAAATTCATCTTATTGATGAAGAAATTCACTGAACAGTCATTTACACTCATAGATCAAGTCTTTATTTTACTATATTCCAGTGGCAAAATACGTTTGTCTCCGGAATATCACGTCTTTAAATTATGTGTTTATGATTCAGATGTACTATTTGAAAGAATGCCAGTGGCATCGGTGGTGGGGGTTTTTTTGTTTAATTGTAAAACCAATTTTGGATTTAGTGGATATATTTTTCAGAACATAAACCTATTATAAACAATAACACATAAAACAGTCAGCATTTGTTTGAAGGAGGAGCTGTACTCTTCTGCATGATAATAATGCAAGTGAGCTTACATGACCTTTCTTCCCAGAAAACCTTGTGTTTTTAGGGAAAAAAACCCTTTTTAAATAAGTCAGCTGGCTCCAGAGACTAAGCTAAGAGTGGCTAAGCCACTCTTTAGGGTTTCCCTTTGTTTTCTGGTTTATTTCTCTTTTGAAGTAGAAGAGGAAAGGGAAGGAAAGAGAAGGGAAGGGGGTGAATTTGCGGAGTGTTGGTAGGGCTTGTGTCTTATTGTTGCTTGCTTTTTGATTAAGCTTTTTTATTGAGACTGATTGGGAGGTCTCTAGGGCTCTTCTCATGGTCTTAGCAGCTTTTCTGGGATTTTAACTGTGCTGTACAAAACTCTTTTTAGATCTCACAGTTCAGTGTGATCTATCTGGAAGTGTCTTGCTGATATTTTCTAGTAACAAAGTACAAGTGTGTGCATTTGGAGATCATTGTTGGCTCGGTTCATTCCTCCATTTGGCTTGCATGGGATGTGCAGTGTTAAACTACCGAAGTGAATCCCTTCATGCTTGTTGAAAATACATCATAAACTTATGAGCTACTTTTAAGGAAAAAATTCTTTATGCTAGAATTCCCTGAAATTTTTTTAAAACTTAATAATAATCTGCAATGTCTTGGCTTTTCAACAAAAAAAAAAAAAAAAACCAAACAAAAAAGCCCACCAAAACCCACAAAAAACCCAAACAAATAAAAAAATTAAATGCCATTTTTTAATTATTGTTTGCAATCATCACAAACTTCTAAAGGATATACCTGGATTACTGATTTACTAAAATTCAATACAGTCATTTAAAAAAATGTATGAAGTATCTGGCTCAGGTTTCCTGCAAAGAGGGTGACAAATATCTGCAAGGTGGTGCAAGGATAGCAAAACAGAAACCAAGTAAAATACCTTATTTCAAGATATATTTCAGTTTTGTTTTAAGAACCAAGTAATTAGTCTGCCATGAAAGGGTTTTACTTTGTTTTAATAAAAATATTGAAAAAAATTACAGTTTAGATTTTATGTTGTAATAGTCTGTGTTTAACTTAAATTGCAAAAGCAAATAATAATTTCTTCTTAAATGCTTGTCACACAGATATCTCACCTAGAATATATTTGCAAGCACAAGACTGACACCATGAACGACCTTCAGCAGAACCAGGAGGATGCTTTGGAGAAAATGTCTGAACAGTTAAAAGCACAGGAACACTGGTGGCAGAAAGAAAAGCAATATCTTGAACACCAGTACTCAACTGTCCTTGCAGAAGCTCATGCAAGAGTACGGGTATGGTGCTGTGAACTTCTAATTTTTTTTTCCTGAAAAATTGAATGGATTTTTTCAATAATTTAAGCCTCTTAGCACTTAAAGGTCATTTGGGAATTTTAGTATACATTTAAAGTTTAAAAAAATCCAAAACCAAGCAACAAAACAACCCATCCCTGTGCTAATATTAACATCATTTAAAATAAGAAAAAACGTACTTTGATGAAGCATTTGTTGAAGAGAATTTAGTCTTCAGCCCCAGCTGAGAAGCCTGATTTCACCTACAGATGGTAGTATTCTCTTTTCTGAGAAAAGAGAACAGCTTAAACATTTTCTGAGAATGTTTAAGCTGTAAGATCAAATTTGCTTGTTTTGAGAACTACTGAGGGCAGCAGCTACTTTTTCAGCATCATCATTTGCAGAGACTGTATGGAATACAATATAGAATAGATTGTTACCTGGGGATCAATTTAGTTACATATGTACTGACCCTAAGAGCAGTGGTAAATTTCAAGAGGGTTAAGCGACTCTGTTTTTCTGATACTACCATGAGAAGTGGCCTAAAATTGTGAAGCTGTCGCTCCTTGTTAGATGAGTTTTTTGGAATCCAAAATGTTCCCTGTTATTCCACAAACACCACTTACTGTCTTTGTCACCACACTCCTTCACACCTCTTTCAATTAAAAAGCATTGTGAATAAAGGAAATGGATGTCCCATGTTATTTGTGAGTTAAGTTGCTAAGTACTGCAACTTAGTTCACAGAATAGTGCTCTATTTGATGAAGATTTCAGGACTGGAAGTCTTTGTATGATGAAAAATTTAATCTGTCTCATTTCATGTTCTAGACTTCCTTATGTTTTTCCTCTCACACTGGTTTTCTGCTTGGTACAGCAGTGTTCTCTCTGAAATTGGAGGACGTTATTACTATTATTAAGTCAATTCATAAAACTGTATTGTAGGCAGACAGGTGGTGTTGGACCTTCTGTGAGCTGTCATGGTGTTGGTGGATTGTTGTCAGAAATCAGTTGAAGATCATGTAAATTTCCCTCCTACCATTGCTTTTGTTTCATACATCTCATTCTGTAATTGTTTACTGGAAGAGATACTTTCATCACCATTATTACTAAAATGTTTTGGTCCTTTAATGCATCAATTGAATGGCAAAGCCAAATTTTCTTTTCATTCTTGTCTAGATAAAAACCATGCAGTTAATGTTTTTTCCATTTTTGTTTTGTTTGTTTCTGTCACAGGAATGTGAAGAAGCAGCACAGAAAAACAAACAAAAACTGTATAGCCTTGAACAACTCTCTGACAAACTGGCCCAGGAAAACAATTCCATGAAAAATTCAATATTAGATGGTTTCAAAACACGCTCATCCCTGCTGGCAGCCTGTGCACTGCTGTCAGGGTCCCTGTGCTCTCTCTATGGCCGACTGTGCACTATGTCTTGCCAAAGAGACATTCTCCAGGAACAGGTGAACCAGCACCAATTATTGAACCAGAAGATCATCAGCCTCCTTTATGCTTTCCCTGCTGTCATGGAAAGAAACCAAGACGAAGGCAGGCTGAGGCAGAGAAGAGCCATGCACCTGGTTTATGTGTTCCGAAGAGCTGTGATTGCAGTCCTGGCTGCCAACAGGCTGAGGGCTCTGGCCCAATATTCTTGTACCTTTTTCGTCTGGACAGATGGATGCAGAGGAAGCACTGGAATTCAAGTTTGTGTGGGAGAATCCAGAGGCAGGCATCCTATGACACGTAAGTGAAATGTTCTCAAAGAGTAATATCAAATTACGCGCTTAGGGAATAACAAAGAGCAATATTATTATCATTGCTGGGGCATAGAGACCTATTTATTGACATTTTGACATAAATGTTATTTATGGATTTATGGTTTTTATATTGTCTGATGAATGCGTTTCACTCCAAGAGGAATTGCCTAGTCTTTTGTTAAGCATTGCAGGTAAAATTGTAATTATGCACATGAACTCAACACTATCTGATATTTTTGATATTTGTGTCATGGATTTCAGAACTAGGTGCTACGGCATCTTCTCTGTGGTAAATATCTTACAATATGCCTAAATTACTTTTTTTTTTTTTTTTGGAAAAGGTATTTCCTCTTTTTTTTTTAATATTTTTAAAATATTAATTTCCTAAAAACCCACAGAAATTGCTTTCCGATTCAGGTAAAATATTAACATAGGGTTTTAAAATTTTCTTTAGAGATTATGTCTAGTTGCCCCTTTCTGTTGCCAGACTAGTTTATATTTCCCTCTACAAGGACAAATGGTATTAAAATGTTTTCCAAATTAGAAGATTCATCTACTTTTTTTTTAGTCATTCTGAAAGCATGCTTAAACAGCTAAATGTCCTGACTAATTTCTTGTTAATATGCTTATTTTTGGTTAATTTCTGAAAGAGCTGGAGCATCAGTGAGCCATATCTTAGTGATTTACTTATCCTGCTAGCTCCAATTCTGTTTCACAGGTTTTGAGGAGGAAGGAGTTGACTGTGTTGAAGTAGTTAACTGGTTGACTAGTGCTAACCTCTATACTGCACTCATCAGTTCCACCTCTGAACTGGAGGATGTTCTCAACAACCAAGGTAATTTTGGCTGTATATTGTTGTAGCAGAAATATATTTTCAAAAAAATAAGTCAAGGTGGTCATATAATTTCCATTTTTATGACTTTATTTAAACTATTCTGGATCATAGCTCAGAAGCAATATTTCTGAATATTTATGATAGACACCTTTGACAAGAGGTTATGTCCTGAACTAGTCAATACAAATTTTACTGGGGCTGTTTCCCTGAAGGAATAATTTTATTGCAGGGTAAAATAATACCCCTTTTCTACATTCTCTGAATGATCACATTTCTGTACTGTTGCAACAGGTTAATTTTCTTTAACAGCTGATAGGATATTTTATCCTTTCAGTATATAGAGGTGTGGAAGAAGAAGGCTGGAGAGTGTCTCTAGAGTTTATTTACAGTGAGAACTGATACAGGCTCCCTTGGTTCATTTGCATTTCCACCATCCCTGGTTCTTTATTAGCCTCTAGTTTTAGAGTCCCCACATTTTTGTCACAGAACAAAAGATATTAGAAGAGGGATATTTTATGTGAATAAAGGGAAACAGCAGGAGAAAGACAAGGTGATGCATTTTCCAGAAGTCTAAACACTAATATGGTGTAAAAGTTGCCATTGAATCAAATGTGTTTAGATTCAGTTTCAGGCACTTTCGTCTTTGACCATGCTGTTTTCAATAAATTGAATTAATATCCTTTAAAAGCACAGTCTGAACAGTGTTTCAGATTCAGCATTCTGTGTTTCAACATATTTACAGGTTCTATCCTGTATAAGTGAAATAGAATGTGATATTACCAGAAACAGGAACTAACGACCTGCTTGATGTTTCCTTTTTTTGTTGTTTTTTTTCTTCAAGATTCAGAGCTCTGGCTTTCTAGTAACTCGCTGGTAGGCACAGCCAGGAACTGCTTTGCAAAACTGATGGACAGCCTGAGTGTACTGCTGGAGACAGTTCAAGGGAACACTCGTGGGTGCAGTCCTTACCTGGAGAGGGACTCCCTGATACAGAGGCTGGCCGGTGGGCTCCGCAGAGTAAATGCCCAGGCCCTGGCAGCTGGGATTGTATGACATACTGCCCAGCACAGTAAGCAGATTTGCAGTCCTCCTTCATGGAAACAGAAGGTTTACAGCAACAGTGAAGCTCCCTTGATAGCAGCATTTATTTTGTTTCAGGCTGGTGATGAAGTCCATGGCAATGAAGTACCACTATATGGACACTCAGGACTAGACTTGTCACACATTACAGTGTGAATAGGTCTTTTATTGACAAAGAATTTTGGGAGGAGGTTTAGTGTATCCAAGAAAAAAAATTTTTTTTCATGTTCTATCAGATCTATATTAGCTTATAAGAACAAATTTGCTTTTGGCTTGATGTAAGTGTTAAGGTTGCTTTTTATTATTGTTTTATATTTTCTCATGTTTACCATCCTTTCTTCTAGTAAAGATAACCTTCTTCCCTTTAACCAAAATGAAAAGATAAACTCTTTCTCTCAAAATCTTTTATAGTAGACCTTAGGTGAAAGTAGTACTTTGTAAACAGAATTTGCAGTAACCCTTGGTAGGTGACAGGTTCAGACTTTTGTGTATGTCTTTTAGAGATAGAGGAAAAAATGATAGCTTTGTCTTCAATTTCTAGAGTATTAAATATGATTTATTTTATTGCTAAAATAGCAAATTTTATGCACCATCAACTTGGTTTTGTTTGCTGACAGAGAAACATAGAAACTTGCAGCAAGAAATATTTGGATTTTCACGAAGGCTTCATGCAGCAGAGGTAGAGTCCCGCTCACTGCACCAGCAGCTTGCAGAATGCAGATGGGCTTTCAATGAGATGAGAAAAGATGCTGAAAAAGCACACAGACTGCAAGACCCAATTAAATGAACTTCATCATGTAAGTACATTTGATTTGGAGACTCTCTTACTTAAAGGAGATTCTCCTTTCTACACATTTTTTGATCTGTGTTCTCTTGGAAAACAAGCATGAAATTGATTTACTTTCAACAGAATTTTCCGGAAACCTTGCTTTGTAAATGTCACTAAACTAGAAGACAGATGTATTTAGAAATACCTGTTTCCACTAGAGTTTCCTTTTGATTTGTAGAAGGAGGTATCCTGCATAAATTACAGTTTGGTCTTCAGCAAACAAGGTTCTCCCATTTGTTGGAAATGCTGATGTGATTTATGTATCCTAAAAGAAGATTTCACTTCAACAGAGTAAAGTCAGCTGGAATGAGCATATTCAGTAAGAATGTTCATAAGAAGTTCATGAAATATAAATATAACAGTTTAAATTCTGTATGGATGTTGATGAATGTTATAATAAATACAATACAAATTTTAGTGAGTCTGTTTCCCAGAAGAAGTAACTTTATGGCAGGGGGAGTAAAAGCCTTCTCTGACATTCTCAGTAGCACAAATGCACAAAATTCCCCTGAGACTTTTGCTGTTCCTGATTGACTTACTGAAACACTGTGGGTTCCCTAACTTGAAGCCTAGTTTGTAGAACCTGTCAGTGTCTCCCAATCCAAACACTTCTAAGCAGAGAATAACTGCTAGATGATGTCTCACCCATTGTCCTTCCTGTTCCTAGCTAGTAAAATGGATTTTTTTATTTACTCAAAAATATCTAATCATCTTCAGTTTTGTTCTTAACAGGTTTTATTCCCGTAGTGGTTTTGGACAGTTAGATAAAAATCACATTTTAGATTGTAGTTGAAATGCAGATGACAACTTTCCTTGAAGAATTATTTCTTCTTTCTCAAACAGTTTTTGGACAAAAACCGTCCATAAAGGTGTTTACAGGGGTTGATAAGCTATCTACTAAAATTCTGAACATTGATCTGCATACTTTTCTTTCTAAATACTGAAGTTTTGCATCCCATGGTGCTAATTAGAATAGAATAATGAATGCCAAGACTTTACATGAATACTCTTTATAAAAACACAGCAATTAACTGGTCTGCCATCTTATTGTTCAGTGATGTCTTCATGTTTAAAAAAAACCTCAATGTTATCCTACGCATGCATTTATTTTAAAATTTGATATGTTTACAAGTGGAACTCGCTCAATGGTAGAGAAACCACTGAATATAGTTACAGAATCAGGCGCAATTTGTTTCTTTCTCCAGAAAACCGACAAAGGCAATATACAGGACGAGTTAAAAAATGCTTTGCAGTGTGAGCATGATGCACAATTGCTTTTACAAGAACACCATCACCGGATTCAGGAGCTGAGTAATAGACTGGAATCCCAAGCATTTTCCGAGCTAAGTAAAAGCCAACTCCTCAATGCATCTCTGACGGTAAGATTATTCTTCTGGAACAGTCACCAGGGTATTTCCTTTCATTAAATAAGCCAAATAGTGAAGTCCTTGTGTAAACAAAATAACAGCAGTAAGTACACACACACTACTCAGTCTGCTGGAATTTTAGGCTACTGAGAAAACACTTCAAAGACTCCTTTAAAAAAAAAAATTAAAGCTATGGGGTTTTTTTTAACAATTTAAGAAAAAGTCTTCAATGGGGGTTGGTTTAAGGGGTTTTTACCTACAATAATTTTGTTTTCTAAAGCACATTTATACATAACAACTATACTAAAAACTAGGGGAGTTTCTGAGTCAGTAATGCTTTTGCTAGGAAATTCATAAAACTTTAGCATACAGTGATCCAAATCTGCTTCACAATCAATTTGTCTTTCATGTTGGTCAGTAGCCAGTGGCATAAAGTGAAGTTTATTTGGGCTAAAGAGTAACTCTGCTCTTTGTCTGCTGGCAGAACCTCCCTGGTGCAACAGAGGAGCTGAAGAAACAAGACCAAATTCTGGATGAGCAGGCGAAACTCCTGAAAGACATGGAGCAGGACCAGCAGCGGCTGTGGGAGAGTCTCGAAGAGGCAGAACTTGCCCTTGAACAGGGAGTAAAGTGAGCCCTGGGGGCTGGGGGATGTCACTTAAAGTGAAAAAAATTTAAATTCTTACTTCCATGGGGAGGCCTTTAGCCCCAGACAGTGTAAGGTTAGAAGAGAAAAGTACATCTGTATCTTTTATTTTTAAATTCAGGGGTTGTCTTCTAAAAAGAAAAGTGATAGTTCAAAATACAAGGTCATACATTTTATGCAGTAATCCCATAATAGTGCCCCAAATCCTGGGTGCTGAAATAACTGACAAACAAAATACCTGTGCAATCTTACTGATCTGACATCATCTCTTTGGCAGTTGCCTAAAGTTCTGTTTATTTAAGAAATGGCTGTTAGTTCTCTTTGTTTCCATGCCATTTTTTATAGACAGATACAATTTATTTATAGTAAGTACAGAAGCATCAGCAAGGGGACAGGTCTTCAATGCTAAAGGGACAGAAACCCATTTTGGACCTAACTTTTCCTTTGGAAGATAGATCTTCCATCTGATTTCAGGGAGTTTTGGATTCAGACCTAATCCCCAGACCACTTACACCATAACCTGGAGAGGAAGGAAAGGCTCAGGCACAGGTCTTGAAAATATTTGTAGCCAAAAGGAGCCCCCTTGACCTGGAGGAGCCTATAACTAACCTATTCTTATGCCATATGAAAAAAATAAGTCTTTGCAGACTTTGTTGTCTAATACTTATCATAGTATGAAGTATGTGTTATGAATATTGTTGTTCCATGGCTAGGATCTAAAAAAATTTCGATTAATTAAAATTTCTCATCATACCTGGGATCATTCAACCCCTGAAGAGCAATATCTGAGAAGCTTTAAGGTTTTATGCACCAAGGAAAAAATGCAATTTGTATAGTCCTCAATTAAATGTTTAACAAGTTAATTAAAATGATGAATGTTATTTGGTATGATTTGATCAAAGTGGGTGTCACCTGCAGAAGGATTTGTTCCAGAAAGCTTGCCTTTTCATCCTGCCCCAATCTATTTTGGCCATTTCAGTAGAGATCATTCCTTGTGGCCACACATGTATCCAGGAAGTTACGGTTAAACTCTTTTTTTCTGTTAACTGACATTTTTATTCTGCTGTATATAGCAACTGAATATCAACAAAGACAAGATACTCTTCCCTCCCCTGTTACAGCAAGCTCTTCACAACTAAGTAGAGTTTATTTCTCCCTCTGGAACATGAAGACACAGAGCAGATGAAATAAACAGAATCTGTCAGTGTTTTTCAATACAAGAATATAATACCATCCTGCTAGAGACTCTGACCTCGTATCCAAGCCATGATGGTTGTTCATTGATAGGTCGTATAATTACATCAATTTTAATTGCTTGTCCTCAACAGAAGCATCTTTCATATGGAAATGCACCAAATAGTGGTACATACCTATTTTTAGGGTTTGCACTGGAGATATGAAAAGAGAGAAAAGCCTAACAGTTTGAGTCATCAGCAATTATTTTACAAGACATTACAACCATAAAGTAGCTGAAGATTAATATCTACATTGGTAGAGCTTCAGTTCTATAAAGTTACTCCACTGTTTTCTTGTTTTGTTTTTTCTTTTATAATAGAGATGAAGAGATCATTAATCACATGAAAGCTGTGGAGGCTGCCCTGAATGAGGTAAGAATTTGAAGTGTTCCCTCTGATTTGTGTTCCAAACATGCCAAACACTTAGAACTGCTTATTCTCAGGGGAGGAGAAAAGTTGTTGCAAAGCAACTTCCTTTCCTTAGAGTTGAAGTTTCCTCCCTCAACTTCTACCATTTTAAAAAACCATATGAAATAAAATCCAAGTTTGTAGTATGCACACAACTTGTTCTAAATGTAGATGTTATGACAAAATTCACTTTCCTTCCCTCACTGAGCACTATTTCTGGTTGCCAAGACTAATGTAACATACAATAATTTGGCTTTTTTTGTGGTTAACCCTCTACTGAATAATGAGAGATCCCATACTTCGTGGCCATAAAACGTTTGGTTTTGTGTCTGCTACTTTAACCTCTGAAACATTATAAATAGGAAAAGAAAAGTCATAATTTGTGGTCAGAAACTTCCATGGTATTTTTTTAAAGCTCATTTTAAATTTAATAGCAATTTAAAGTTTTCTCTCTGACTTCTACAATTGTGGCCTGGTATAGGACTATTTGAAGGTCCAATAAAGCTGTACATATTAATTATTTAGGAGAAAGGAGTATTTTGAGCTATAGCTCTAATGGCAGATGGTTTTATAACTGCTTTTAATCTACAGCAGCACCGAGCCCTCCTAGCAAAATTGTAATCTCTTCTTTATATTAGTTTCTGTATTAACCAAAACTGTTGTTAACTTTATTTTCAAATATCTTTTTCAAGTCTCTTTGCTTTAATGCTCATGGAAAGTTACAGAACCTAAACTGCATGTTTCACCTACAGCAAACTGTGCTGATAGGAAATTTCCTTTGTGCCACCACCATCATCATAATGGCTTCTTTCAAACTTTGGAAGTGAATGTCATGCAGAAATTGCTGTTTTTTTACAGTAATGTATATGTGCCATGTCCTTGGCCTTTCTTTTTTTCAGACCAGAGCAAATTGCTCTTTAATTGCTCTTTTTTTTTTTTTTTTTTTTCTTTGATAGCATTCTCTCCCAGCCCTGTGAATTAGAGAGATTTTTTTTGCAATGAAAATTCAATCAGTTGTGCTTTATTCATGGATGTTAGGTCCAGTGATCAATGCAAGTCCACTCAACGGGCTCAAGGGGACATGGTTCATCCCAGCTCGCGTGTCTGAAGGAGAATTACCACTGATGCTGGGTTTTTTCCCTTTAGGTCAGAGACGAGGATGTGGCATCAGATGCTGCAGCAGCCACACCACTCCTCAGCCTGAAGGCCCTTTCAGAGAAAGCAATGAGAGACATGCCAGGGGCTACATCATTCCAGGTTAGAATCTAAAACCAATCCTGTTTAGTTTTTTTTTTCATTTTCTTTCATTTTTTGCATCTGAGCTACAACAGGCAGACAGATTATGCTCTGAGCATGTGGAGAGCAAAAAGCTTCAAAACTATTGAACAATGGAAATGTTCAATGACTGCTATAGCAGTCAACAGTTGAAAGACAATGTTCAATGACTGCTATAGCAGTCAACAGTTGAAAGACAATTTCCATGTATATTCTTGCACATGGTATTTCAGAGATGATGGCAACTTTCAGTTTTGCAGTTACAGCATTAAATAACTGATGGGAATACAAACATGGACAGAAGTATATATACTTGGAAATTAATATCTCTCTATCCCCCTCACTTTTTTCCCATTAATATACACAAGACTAGTTAAAGAAAACCCAAACAAACAAAACCAAAACCAAGTAAGATCCCCACAAACAAGGAAAACCAACCAAACAAAAAAGAGGAGATTTTCATGCTCCTTCTTGGTATCAGATCTTTTTCAACCGACAGCTCAAGAATTAACTATGGGGTTTTGGAGCATTCCTCATTAAAAAGAGACTGCTATTTAGAATGTTTAAATATAGAAGCTATTTTGCTCATGTAGGTTTAAAGACTTGCACATTTTCAAAATACTAATTTAGTTAGGACAAACAATGAGTGGGAAAAAAAGAGAAATTTACTGAAAATGTGCCATATTTTCAGCTCTGAATGCAGATTCAGTGCAATGCATCCTTACTGTTTTAAGTGCTGCATGTAGTGCTTCTACAGAAACCATCCCTTAGTCCTTATAGTTGTGCAGAATACGTTAGTGCTAAGACAGAATTTTTTCCCCAATGAGAGACCAAAAGGCAGAATGAGTACATATTTCTTTCATTGAACTTATATGTCTGAACTGAAGAGAGAGAAGGTAATCAAGTAAAGTGCAATGAACTTAGACAAGGTAAGTATTGCCTACAGTGTGTAAACTTCTGCAGTAATTTCTTCTAATTTATTGTAGATTTTCTGTTCTAATGCAGTATATAATTGCAGGATTGGAGTCACAAAATTAAACATTCATAAAAGGCAGTTCTAAATTTGAAATTTCTCACTGTTGCCCTCTTGCATGCATATATACATTTTAATATGATAAAGATATAAATTTGTGTTCATTATGTTTCCACACTAAAATCTGGAAGTATGAAATATGTAATGCCTTGAGACTCCCATGAAGCTTAATTAGCACAGATGAACTTTTTTGTGAAAGGGTAGAATTACAAATGTTTCCCCAGGACAGTGGTGATCCATTTTAGAGCTGCACAAAAGGTCCCATAGGCAGCATTTTTCCACAGGAGGCATTGTGGCAATCGCCAGCTTTTAAATCCTGCTTTTCTAATTTGGTAGTGGATGCTGCTTCTTTTTTTTTTTTTTTCCAACCCTTTCCCAACTTCCATTCTTTTTGACCTCACAATGAAGAATCATCTGCAGTCTGTTCCCTCTTTCTCTCCAGAAGAGAATCAGAAACACAAGAAGTTGCATTTCATATTTGCACGAAGTGCTTGTGGTATAAATAACATAGTACAGTATGCTGGGGAGCTCACTGGTGGGGCAGAATTGTAAAGTTCTTGTTCACCTGGCAGCCTCAGGTGCACTTGGTAACTCAGGACAAACAGCACCAACGGCTCGGTCTGTGTCACTATGAACTTCCTTTTCTCCATCCCTTTTTTTCTTTCTCCCTTTCCCCATCTCTCTTTTCCCCTTTTCCCTCCCTCTCTCCTCTGCCCTCATCTGTAGTTCCAGTTTGATTCCTTTCCAAGCTCAGTATTGAGGTTTTCTGGTAAAATTTGCCTTTTATGGACAGAGGTCACCTAATGGATTTCAATTTTTCTCCATGCCAAACTGTATTAAGGGCAATCCTGCAATCTTGAGTGAGGTAAGCATCTAGGAATGATTTTCGGGACAGTTGTCATTAAAAGCAGTGGAGGTGTTTGCAGGCACATCCTCTAGAACTGCCTGAGTGAGTCTGTGATGAGCACATTTCAATTAAAGGCCCTTTAATCTTCAAGAATCCTCTTTTAGGACTAGAACCACAGAACCAAGACATCTTGAAGATTCTTTCTGATGAAAAAGGATGTGATATGGGTTAATTTGCTGCTGCTGTTTCCTAGACACCACAATGAAACAGCCTGATTGATTTTTAGCTGTGTTATCAGCTATTACGAAAATCAGCAATGTGAAACCACGGAAAAGAAAGCTGCAAAAATCTTTGCAAACCCCTCTTTGTGATACTAAGCTGATTTTTGTCTGTATCACAGGTTTACATTCAAAAGACTATTGTAATACTATCTGAAGGGAAAAATCATAACAAATAAAATGTGATTAACCATTGAAAAGAAGACCAATAATTTCAACAGTTAGTTGAAACAACTAACTGTTGTTGCCAGTACTGCCAAATCATCTGTGCTCTCTTGTCCCGATAACTTTGTGATCAATCCAATCAACATAACAAAACTGGGATATTCTTCCACTGCATACATGGAAACAGCTACATTTTTCCAGTTATGGTGCAATCAGATAATTTGTTTTCAGAAGTCTGTAGGTTTGTGATGTTTCTTTTGTTACTGCCAAGTTAATTTTTTGCTGTGGAGTGGAAGGATTAGTAAATTGACTCATATTGGAAGTGTGAACATTAGCTTGAAACTGTCTGATGGTAATTTTTTGTGAACAGAAATTGAACCTGCAGTGACTCTTGTCTTAAAATAAAATGAAAACATTGTATCAAGATCTCAATGCTGTGCTGCATGCTTGAAAACTCCAAAGCGTCTTCCAACTAGGGTGTGGACTCATTCCCTGCTTCTCAATTATATTAATATTCAGCATTCTAGAAGAAATACAAAATCCAGTGTTAGACCTTTTTGTTGCGTAAATTCTGGGACCAAGAATCTGCCTGGTTTACAAACTGTGTTTGATTTCTCTGCTAAAAAAAACCAAAAACCTGTCTTTTGTAACAAATTTGGATGTGTGCTGTTTGGCATTTAAGTGTAGCTTGCCTGGCACTAATGATTTTTTTTTTTACTTTTATTTAAAGAATTTGTTTAGTCTTTTTAGGGATCTCTACTCACAGGCAGCTGCCAGAATTGAAGCATTACGAACAGGAATACAATCTTCACAGGATTACTTTGAACCTGAAGCAGCTTCTGTGCCTCTTACTCCTGCTCCTGATGATAAGTGTGATGGTAAGTCACTTGGACATGGGTTCCCAAACAACATTTCCCTTCATGCTGCACAATTTCTGTAGGAAAATAGAACAACACCTAATTGTAAACATAATGGAGCAATAAAATTAGTGCAAACAGAAATGTTCAGAGACATTTTTCAGAAGAGAAAGAGGGTGGTGAAAGTTAACACGGGGATTAAAATTACTACTGTATTTGTTTTCTATTGGTTCCTATTTGATTAAGGTTTTTTTTTTCTTTTAGTTCAAATATGTTGCTTGATTGGTTAGATTTGTTTTGGTTTTAGAGAGTGGTGGTGATGGGTGGGTATGTGTTTAGGTTTAGAGAGTTTTTTTTAATATTACTATCCTTCATCTTTTCCTTTTCCTTTTCTTTTTCCTTTTCCTTTCCTTCCCTCCCCTTCACCGAACTTCCCAGAATATCCCTTTCCAGAACTTCCCTGGCTTTTCCCTTTCTTTCTGTTAGAAACCATTAACATTTTGTAACAGCCTTTCCTTGCAAACACAACCATTCCAGTATTGTGCATTTCCTTGCTTTTTACAATTTACTTTCTCCAAACAGAACCTTCACACGCCCACATTGAATCTGAAGCAGGTGGCTCACCACCTCCTTCTCCACCTCCTCCTCCACCTCTTCCACCACCTCCTCCTCCTCCTCCTGCTCCTGCTGCTGTTCCTGCTGCTGCTCCTGTTCCTGTGGGTAAGTCGGCTTTTCAAGCCGTTAAAGACACTTGAATGTAGGTTCCCAGACAGCATCTCCCTTCAAGCTGCACCACTTCTCTAGGCAGACAATACTAATGGGAGCGGTAAAACTAGTGCCAAGAGAAATGTTCTGACTTTTTTCAGAAAAGGGATGGTAAAAGCTAATACAGGGATTAAAATTACTACTGTAATGCTTTTTTCTATTGGTCCCTATTTGCTTGGATATATTTGATTCTAGTTTGGGTTTGGTTGCTTGGCTGGTTGGATTTTTTGTTTTGGGGAGTGGTGGTGGGTGAGTGAGTGTTTGATTTTTGATTTTTTTCTTTTATTACTTCTTTTAATTTTTTTTTTGTAACCGAAGACTTCTTCCTTTCATTACATCATAAACCATAACATTTTTAAAATCATCTTTCTACTATAACCATTTTAGTTCTTTGCATTTCCTTATTTTATAAATTTACGTGTGCTGAAGTAAATTTACTTTGTGTGATCAGATATATTTCAATCTATTGTTTCACTCCAAGCAGCCAGTAGTCCTCCTGCTCCCCCTCCTGATGGTAAGTGTGCTTTTAAAGCAATTACAGTCATTTGGATGAGGGTTCCTAGCCAGCATCTCCCTTCATGCTTCACAGCTTCTGTAGGAAAATACAATAATTTAAAGTGTAAACATAATGGAGCAATAAAAGTAGTGCTAACAGCAACATTCTGTGATGTTTCAGAAGAGAAAGGGGATGGTGGAAGATTACAGAGGGATTAAAATTACTTCTGCAGTATTTTTTCTACTGGTCCTCATTTGCTTGGGCATTTTTTGATTTTTGTTTGGGTTTGGTTGCTTGGTTGGTTGGATTTTTTGGTTTTGGGGAGTGTTGGCAGTGGGGTGGGTGGGTGTTTGGTTTCTGATTTTTTTTTAATATATTACTATTCCTCTCCTCTCCTCTCCCCCCTCTCTTTCTCTGTCTTTATCTCTCTTTCTCTCTCTTTCTTTTTCTCTTTTTTTTAACAAAGGCTTTTCCGTTTCTTTCTGTTAGAAACCATTAACATTTTGTAACAGCCTTTCCTTGCAAACACAACCATTCCAGTATTGTGCATTTCCTTGCTTTTTACAATTTGCTTTCTCCAAACAGAACCTTCACACGCCCACATTGAATCGGAAGCAGGTGGTTCACCACCACCTCCTCCTCCTCCTCCTCCACCACCTCCTCCCCCTCCTCCTCCTCCTGCTCCTGCTGCTGTTCCTGCTGCTGCTCCTGTTCCTGTGGGTAAGTTGGCTTTTCAAGCAATTAAAGACACTTGAATGTAGGTTTCCATACAGCATCTCCCTTCATGCTGCCCCACTTCTCTAGGCAAACAATACTTAAATATAAACATAAAGGAGCATTAAAAGTACTGCTAAGAGAAATGTTCTGAGACTTTTTTCAGAAGAGAAATAGGATGGTGAAAGCTAACACATGGATTAAAATTATTACTCTAGTGTTTTTTATTATTGGTCCCTAGTTCCTTGTGGGGCTTCTTGGTTTTAGTTTGGGTTTGAATGCTTGGTTGCTTGGAATTTTTTGGTTTTGGGGAATGGTTGAGGTGTGTCGGTGGGTGTTTGATTTTTTTTTCTTTTTTTAAACTTCTTTTAATTGCTTTCTTTCTCTCTTTTTAACCAAAGGCTTTCCCCTGTCTTTCTCTTGTAAACCATTAACATTTTGTAATCACCTTTCCTTGTAACCATAACTATTTCCATTCCGTGCATTTCCTTGTTTATTAAAATTTACCTTTGCTGAACAGATCTTCAGCCTCACATTTCACCCCAAGCAATTGGTAGACCTCCTGCTCCTACTCCTGCTCCTGGTGGTAAGTGTGCTTTTCAAGCAGTTACAGTCACTTGGATGTGGGATCCTAGCCAGCATCTCTCTTCATGCTGCACAGCTTCTGCAGACAAATACAACAACACTTAATTGTAAATGTAATGTAGCATTAAAACTAGTGCAAACAGAAATGTTCAGAGACATTTTTCAGAAGAGGAAGGGGATGGTGAAATTTAACACAGGGATTTAAATTTTTGTAATTTTTAGTAGTTTCTTTTTTTCTAGTGGTCCTCATTTGCTTGGTTATTTTTATTTTTGCTTGTGTTTGGTTGCTTGGTGATTTGGATTATTTTTTTTTATTTGGGGAGTGTTGGTGGCCTGTGGGTGGGTGTTTAGGTTTTGGTATTTTTCTCTCATTACTATTTTTATTTTTTATTTTTAAAAAGTCTTTTTCCTCTCTTTGTGTTTTAAACCATTAGTGTTTTTGTAGTAGCCTTTCCTTGCAACCACAACCATTGAGGTTCTTTTCATTTCCTTGCTTTTTAAACTTTGCTTTCTCTAAGTTGTAGAAATTTGTCAGACTGAGCTTTTTTCTTGTCACCCTCTTTTTTCTTGTCACACTTGCATTTTTTTTCTTGGAAATAGTAACAGACAGAATTCAGTAAATGTGGACCTCAAATAATTTTAACTTTTTCTTGGTACTGTTAGTACTGGATGTTTTATTTGCTGTGAAACATGTGAATGTTCTTACAGTGATAGTAAGTAAAGTAAAATCTGATAGTGTTGTGGGTTTGACATTGGCTAAAAGCCAATGCACCTACAGTGCACTAAAAGCCACTGCACCTACAAAAAAATCCGTTACTTACTCTCCTCTGCCACAGTTGAGCAGAGGAGGGGTAAAGAACAATTAAAAAGATCATGGGTTGAGATAAGGATTAGGAGTAAAACACTTTAGAGGCAAAACAGGCTCAAAGCTTTGAGGTATATAAAGAAAAATCTAATAATAAAATTATAAAAGAATAATGAGATCTAAAACCCTTCCATAGCCCTTCTTTCCTTCTGATCAACAACAGAGGGAGACAAAACATGGGGCTTTTAGTCAGTTTGTCACTTATAAAAATCTTTCTTCAGTCTGCATAGGGAGAAGTGTCTTTTTTGCTATGCCATGGGGTCCCTTCCACTGGAGACAGTTCTCTCTGAACTCTTCCAATGTGATTCTAATTTTTACCAGTAGCAGCCCTGCCCAAATTTGCTGCAACATGAGTCACTCCCACGGTAAAAGAAGTCTTCCTACAACTGTTTTTTTCATGGGCCATTCAGTTCATGGGGTCTTTTTTAAAGGATAAGCTGTTCTAGTATAAAAGCAAAGATCTTTTTCTTCTATCTCTGGAAGCAAGGCTTCTCTCTTTCTTTCAAGTCTTTCACCTGATCACAGCTTCTCAGCATCCACATGTTCCAGGATGAGCACCTTTTTCTCACAGGCTCCAGGTGATTTCTGTATTCCCGCAGGCACTTAATGAATTACAGGGAAATAGATTGTTGTATTATAGTCCTCACCACAGGAGGTGAGGGTGAATTTCAGCTGAGGCCCAAAGCACCTGCTCCTCCCCCTCCCTCTTCTGCACCTTGTGTCGCCATGTTGTTCTCCTTGCGTGTCTTCACCTTTTCCTTTTCTCTGATTTGGGAGAGACTTAGTGTTCGTAAGTTCATTTGTTCTCGAGTTCTATCGATTGAAAAGGTTTATAGACCTCTGCAGCATTGAAAGGTTGATCCCATCCAGGCTTCACACTGGGCAATTGCTTGCCATGCCCCTCATAGCTGATCACATGGCTCCCGCCGGTGCCACGCGGGACGCACCAGCTGCCAGCTCCGCTCAGTGCCTCTCTTCGTGCGGTGCACCAAAAAGGGGGAAAAAAAATCCACTGCCACCACTTTTGGCCCTTCTGTTGGCAGCATGGCTGGCTAAAAGTGGCTAAGCAAATAAAGTTCATTGTGAGACACACTGAAATAGCCATGCCGCATGGCGCCACCCCAGCTGTGCCCATCTTGGCTGTGCTGTCCTGGCCACATGGCCAGCCCTGGACCAGGAAGACAAGATCCCGGCACCTACCCACCCCTCCAAGGAAGAAAAAGAGAGTTCCCAAGGTTTTGTCTTTCATAAATAAATTATCATAGAGGCATTACACAGTTTTCTAATTGACTTAGCAGTGTGTCTGTTCTCAGAGGGAGACAGCAGTTGGTTTTCCCTGGCATGGAGGAAGCTTTTAGCAGCTCCTCACAGAAATATTGCTTTCATGGTTGGCTTCTTCCCTCCTGACCAAAAATAAACCCATGCAAAACCAACATAGGCTACAAAAGAGAATTTCTCAGCTACTGAGATGATGGCAGATGTGAAAGAATGAAGATATCAGTACAGGCAAAACAGAAAAGCATACTGACAGTGTTTACTTATCTGGAAGTGTCTATAATGCCGAATACACCAAGCAGTGATGTCTCCCAGAAACTACTTTTTTACAGGAGTATTAGCAATTCTTACCTGATTTTAATCAACTGAGCATCACTTGCCAACATTACTACATAGCCAAGGAATTCACTTATCCAGTACAAATGTTCTCCTTGTCATGTGCCTTTGCTTACACAAGTAATAGTTGTAACCAAATGTTATAAATCATGCAGTTTGAAACAATAACAATATGAAACTTACATTATAAATCATATTATGTAAGTTAGGATAAAATGTTCAAAAACACATTAGTTCAACCCCACAGTTGAACTAGTATTTGAAAAAGAAAGTGCCTTTTCTATGCAAAAATTGTTTTGATACTCAGTATTCTAGTTATGTGAACTTTTAACTTGTCAGACTGTAGTAACATACCTGAATATTACAGTAATTTAATTAAAATGTTGCCTGCAACAATATACCTGACTAATATTTGAAGAATAGTAAGTGTTGATTTAAAATAATGGTGAAATATATCTAAAACCAGATAAATCACTTCTGTGGCCAACAGGGCAAGTGTTCCCCAATAACAGTGACAGGGAGACTGTAGAATAAGTTTGTTTACTTGATTAAAAAAGACAGCCTTGGAATAATAATGGTGATCTCCGTAAGTATTATGTAGCACTTCAAATAAAGTGCTATTGTTTTCCTACCCTTCTGAGGGTTGGATACATGTCCTAATGTCCTTTGTCTATTAAAGATTAGAATCTGTAATCAGAGGCCGTGTGTTTCAAATTAGCAATTAAGAAGCAAACAGTTATAACTAAGTACTTCACATACATATTCATGTGAGAGGTATTTAACAGGAAATGTAAATTTTCTCTTAATTTGTTTTTAATTTGTTTTATTCCAGCACACAGGGTAGAGCTTAGACTCAGAACCTATACTGCTTCTGGAACCGACACAGCATCCACTGTGACACCAGACAGAACTGTGTCTGTAACTCATGTACCCTCCATTGCGGTACCAAGGGGAAGGCGCACTCTGTATGCAGCTGACAGACTCTCCAGTGGGACAGCAGACAGAACTGTGTCTGTAACTCATGTACCCTCCAGTGTGGTACCAAGTGGAAGGCGCACTCTGTATGCAGCCAACAGACTCTCCAGTGGGAAAGCAGACAGAACTGTGTCTGTAACTCATGTACCCTCCAGTGTGGTACCAAGCGGAAGGTACACTCTGAACGCAGCCGACAGACTCTCCAGTGGGAAAGCAGACAGAACTGTGTCTGTAACTCATGTAACCTCCGGTGTGGTACACAGCGGGAGGCGCACTCTGTATGCAGCCGACAGACTCTCCAGTGGGAAAGCAGACAGAACTGTGTCTGTAACTCATGTACCCTCCGGTGTGGTACCAAGTGGAAGGCGCACTCTGTATGCAGCCAACAGACTCTCCAGTGGGACAGCAGACACAACTGTGTCTGTAACTCATGTACCCTCCATTGTGGTACCAAGCGGAAGGCGCACTCTGTATGCAGCCAACAGACTCTCCAGCGGGAAAGCAGACAGAACTGTGTCTGTAACTCATGTACCCTCCGGTGTGGTACCAAGCAGAAGGCGCACTCTGAATGCAGCCGACAGACTCTCCAGTGGGACAGCAGACACAAGTGTGTCTGTAACTCATGTACCCTCCGGTGTGGTACCAAGCGGAAGGCGCACTCTGTATGCAGCCGACAGACTCTCCAGCGGGACAGCAGAAAGAACAGGTTTTGGATCATCAATGGACGTATCCTCCCATGGGATATCCAACAGAAGTTACAGTTTGTCTGCAAGCAGCATGCCCTCCATTGTGACACCAGACTGGACAGGTTTTGGATCATCAATGGACATATCCTCCCATGAGACACTCGACAGAATGTACACTCTGTCTCCAAGCCTTACACTGTCCATTGTGACACCAGACAAAAAAGGTTTTGAGTCATCAGTGGACGTGTCCTTCCATGGAGTACTCGACACAATGTACAGTCGGTCTCCAAGCCCCACACTCTCCATTGTGACACTAGACAAAAAAGGTTTTGAGTCATCAATGGACATGTCTACCCATGGGGTGCTCAACACTGACACACTCTCCAGTGGGACATCAGACAGAACAGGTTTTGGATCATCAATGGACATATCTTCCCACAGCATATCAGACAGAAGTTACAGTTTGTCTGCAAGCAGCATACCCTCCAGTGTGACACCAGACTGTCCAATATGTCCACTAATGATCCAAAACCGAAGTACAAGTTTTGGATCATCAATGGACATATCCTCCCCTGGCATATCTGACAGAAGTTACAGTTTTTCTGCAAGCAACATACCCTCCAGTTTGACCCCAAGCAGAACAGGCACTGGATCATCAATGGAGACATTCATCAACCTGACACCAACCAGAAACAGTACTGGGTCATCCTCAACGGGTGCATCCTCCCATACGACAGGAAACAGAGCTCCTACCTTGTCTTCAATCAACAGGCCCTCCAATCTGACAGGGAACAGAACTGGTACTGGGTCTTCAGTCAACACATCTTTTCAGACCACACAGACCTAGTTCTTTGCTTTCAGTCAGGTCTTTCAGCCTGAATGTCTTACCCAGCACCAGAATAAATCAGGGAATTTAATTATTGCATGTGATTGGAGTTTTCTTGAGCAATGTCCTAGCTTCTCTTCAGAAGAAAAAAAGTCCAGCAATGTAAAAAGACCTAATAAAAGCACAGTAAAAAAGGAGTAATAAAGTACCAGCCTTTGTATTGTAGTTCAGTGTCTGTAGTTTTTGGTTGTGACAGCTGTAGGTGGCCTAAAGCTGGAGAGATAATATGGCATAACAGACAGCAAGTCAACGTTCCTAATCCATTGGATAGTAGAAGCAAACAAGTCCCCAGGCATGTTACTGATAGGTTGGATTCAAGTTCCAGCAGGGGACTTCAGCCAAGCCCTTTGGATCATGAATGCACCCATATCATTGGCCAGTGAGCTTGCGGAGTTAAGACCCTTGTCCAATCAGCTATGTAAGAGTGGGAAATTTGAAGCCCCTTTAAAAGAGGGTGTCTTTTGTTGGTTTTCCCAGCTCTTAAAGAGACGGGGCAACTGAGAGGCATTTTAAAATATTTTATTCCATTATCAGTCTTGGTGAATAGTGAGACACAAGAGATGTAAAATTCTCTGATGGATGCCATTCCATCAGAAGCCAACCTATTTCCTGGTTACAATACCTTATAAATGTTTTTCAACCTATTAGCTTTTGCCTCACAATGCTGCTATTAACTCTAACACCAATCACCTCTATTTTCCCCCACATGGTCCTGCTACAATGCATCTTTCACAGTTCTAATTCTCTAAAATATCTAGTATTTTTGCAGGGCCATGTTTTGAAACTCATTGAAACTTGTTTCTTGTTCAATCTCTCTCTCTCAACTATGTCATCTCCATTTCATGGCCTTCCTAAGTCAGCACAGCTTATCTCAGTGTTTGCATAGATGTGTAAAAGACTGTGAGCTTTCTGTCAGGTTTTGAGAATTCTTTACAAATCCATTTCCCACAGCCATTCAATAAGCATTGTCTGTTGCTGCATGAACTCAGTGTGTGTGTACGTTGCATTCCTGTCTCCACCTTCAGCAACTTTTGTCTGTAATTTCATAATTTTATGAAAATGTGCATTCATATCTTCACATTTCTGTGTTTCTAATTACTTGTATACCAAATCACTTATTTTTTAAAATCTTATTTATTGCAGTTGTTAATTTTTATGTAGTATATTTTAAAATGTTATAAAAAAAACACCTTTTGGGTAATTTTCCTCATTCTTTAAAAAATATCCGCAAGTCATTTTAGTCTCTGTCTCTCAAAGTTGTTTTCATACCTGTCTGTTTTAAACCAAGACTACAATACTGTAATAGGATTGAGAGACGTCAATGAAATGCACACCAGTGATTCCTCTTGTGGAGTATCATAGCCCTGCCATGAGGCTCTTTTTTTTTGGTTGGTTTTGGGGTTTTTTTGTTTTTTTTTTCCTTCCTCCTCATCAGTTTAACTGCAGACACACATTTAGTTGCAAACTTAAGCCAGCTGAACATAACAAAAACGATGTGATGGGCCTTTGGGAGCACCCTTGCTCATCCTTTTATTTTTTTAGTTGAGGAAGGCTCTGATCCAGGCAAAGAGATTGCACTTAGTGATACAGAACCATTTGGCAGGAACTCTGCTGATTTCTAGGAACAGCTGGAGGCCTGTATCTCCACAGGATGTTTTGGCTGTCCCAGGCTTGGTTGGATTTTGGCTGCAAATACCGTTGCCCTTGCTTTCTTATCCACAAGTACCATGGCTGGGCAAATGCTGCCCAGTGGGCCATATTCCAAAGGCAGTTTGCTCTGGACTCTGTGAAAGAAGGAGACCCTTGTCCAATTCCAAACCACATTAAAAAAATCATAAAAGAGAATTTCCCATCCTTAACAAACAACTTACAATTCAGAAGTGAATGTAGAGCTTATTCTCAGAGTAAAAACGAAGGAAATCTTCCAATGGAGTTGTGGTTTCTGGAGTTTTTCTTCTGACTCCTACTCACAGCTGGCATTGGAAAAAGGCATGTCGCTGGAAGTGTCAGTGTCTTCTGTCTGCCATGAATTGTTTTGCTGCAACAATCAGAGGCATCAGGCTGGAGAGAGGCTCAGCTAATGTTAGGAACAGGAGCTGCCCCAAGGAGAAAAAATGGACTTTCACTTCCCAAACCCATCTCCGCACAGGCTTAAGCAGGATTCCTCTGGTTCCCAGAAATATGAAGAAATAGGGCTGAGAAGGCCATCTGGACATGCGTGTTCATGCCCAAAACCTTTCTAATGCGATTTGGGTTTTGCCTTTTTTTCTTTGATATGCTTTCTATATTCTTTGCAAATATATTTGTAGCTCTGTAGCCTATTGTATTAGTGACCAGTTTTCCCAATTCTTTTCCAAGGCCGTTTCCTAAGCAGAAAGACAACAAATTCCAGAGCTCCAAGCGCTGGGGGGTCCAAGGACCCAGTGCCATCTTGTTTCTTCCTGGGACACAAGAACAACTCTTTAAGATGCATTTTAATGGACAAAGTACAGCCAGTGCCAAGAGGGAGGACTCCAGAGAAGGAACTTTACCTGGTGTAGAATTGCATCACCACTTCTTGTCCTAATTGGTTCTTTTTATCAATTATGCTAATTTCCTAAAACCTACAAATATGTACTCATCCCTGGAGGGAGTGGGCTTTTGTGACATCTTTTCATAACTGCCCCTGAAAACCTTCCAATAAAGATCCACCTCCTTACTAAAATTATCTCTACTTTCATTTCCAGGTTGGGAAAAAGACAACATTGCCATCACAGGCAAATGTGGCCCATAATCTCACTAATCCGTTCATCAAGATGTCTTCAGTTTGCTGCTAGCTCTGTGGGAATGCTTCTTGCTGTCTAAGAACTTTGTTCTTTTCAGGAAACTCAAGATACTTGTTTAGGTTCCCCTTTTCTACAGACTTGGGCTATTGTTGAAAAAGATGAGGGGCACAAATCATTGATTGGGCAACTCCAACAAGTCTAAGAAACGTTGATCCCAGTAGGTCTGAGGCCCTTGTTCTGTCAACAGGGTGTTTTAAAAAACACAGACACCAATGGAAAGAAAGGTCATATTTCAGAGGAATATTTAGGCAACAGAAAAGTAAAATGATACATTCAATAAAACTGTGTGCTTGGTTTTAGTGACAAGCAAAAACAAGTAAGGTAATCTGATTACTATATGAGAGACAGAACTGTGATTGAGTAAGATCCATCACCAATGGCCTGAACACTTTACCATCGTCCACAGCTGTGGAGCCCCATTTCGCAGAGAGGACCTGGAGAACTCTTCCCAGCAGCTGAGAAAATCTTCATTCATAGCTGAGGTATCCAAATTCACCTTGAAAGTGGGTCCAGTTTTTATAGGCCCAAATCACCAAGTCAAAGTGATTTGATTACATCTTTAGCACAGAAACGTGGATCTGATGGCATACTTCTGCAGCAGAGGCAGGGGCTTGGCCAGAGCCCAGGCCTTGTCTGGAAGGGTTTCCCCTAAAATATCCAATGAACAAGCCACTATTCATATCAGTTGGGAAGCTTTCTTAAAATTATACATTTCTTGCAGATATCTACACAAGGTTATGTGTAAGTTTCTGAAGCACTTGTTTGGTGTAAAGCAGCTAGCATAAATAATAATGATGGTGTTAGTCCCATAATGCCCAGGGTTCACCTTATAAGTCAGCTTTGGCTGAGGCCTGCTGCTCAGACCTAACTACCTCAGCCCTCTAACTGTGTTCACTTTCCCAAACAAAAGTTGTATTTGTTTAAAGTTAAATTGTAATAAGCAGTATTTAATGATATTCAATTTGTGCTACAGCAATTTCAGTTTTATTAATTATTTTTTAGTCAAAATGTATTAAATTTGAAATGCTAAGCAACAAAATCAGGCCTAGATTTCTATCCTATGAATATTTGAAAGGGTTAAAAGGTTAATGTGCCGAGGCACATACTCTGGCAAGAATCAGATTCATTGTAACTAACACATAAGCTAGCAATAATTAGTCACAAGCTAGAGACACAGGATGAAACTTGGAAAGAAATATGGAGCAGAACTTGCAAAAATGAAGGACAGAGCTTGCTAAAAACAGTGAGGAAATCGCTGAAACGGCCAACAAGAGATGGCGCATGCCTAGAGGAGAAATGCACGCGATGAAGACCTCCAGCCTTCATCAGGAGACCACTGAGGAAGATGCGGAGCCTTCCTCACGGGGCCACAGCGGTGCACTGTGCTTGGGCCTCATGCATGCTAATGAAAATAGTGACTTTTAAGAAAGAGTTTGCATAACCACACCTTTTCTAAGAAAAACTATGAATATGCATAACCCTTCTGTGTTTGCTTTTATTTTAAAAAAGGGCCAAGTCTCTGATATTTTGGTAAGAAAATAATTAAATTGAGAGTACAGAAGCAGTTTAAACTGCTTTCTCTTTAAATTGGTCCTATAAGACTAGCATAAATTATGTTCAGATTGAAGCAAGAGATGTCATTTATGAGCAATTGTCCAAACTTTGCAGCAGAACTGCAACTTACACTGTTCCATCTTGTCCTGGTTTTACGGCAAATTTGGAAGAAGACCTCCAAAAGGGGCCCCCTCAGAAAGACAACCCACACGGCCCCTCCCCCCAACCAGTTGGGAAGGATTTCCTCAGAGAGAAGTGGAAAGAACCTGTTTATTTAACAGGCCAAGCACCCCCCAGCACACAAAATGAACAATACTGGATGACAAAACTCATTCACTGCTCTGAAGAGATGACAAATTCAAAAGTCTTTCCGGTGGGTGGTCACTCTGTTATCGGTTCCTCCAGCACTAAGAAAGACTGCAGAGTAGCTCCCACAGGCTGCAGAGTACGATGTTTCCTCGGTGTTTCCCAGGGTCCCGGTCTGGAGAAGGTTTGAACGTTTCCAAGAAAAGGGAAAGAAAAACAGTCCAGGGAAAACTCAGGCTGCCTCAGCTAGCTAAACTAACTAAAAAGCAAAAGGAGCGCGGTGTTCTTCCCCATCTGTGCCCAGACAACAGTGGAGTTCTGTGTTCCAGCCGACTGTAGAGGAGTGAGGCTGATAACAAAACTCTGCGCTTCTTCTTCTCCCCACCTTGATCTCAGAGCCAGTCTTGAAGGCACAGAATATAATATCCAGCATGAACAGAATGGGGATACAAGCATCATAATGTCACCCTAGGACCGTGATACAGCTACAGAGATTGGTGGAGGTCCTCTGGCATTGTGCATTTATAGAGCAGGTCCCTTCCCACACGGGTCAGTCAGGAAGAAGCTTCTCCTGCTTTGTCCAAAGGAAACTGATAACCAAACACTGTGTCATCAGTCCCTTTTGGAAAGAAGGGGAACTGGATGACTTACAAACAAGCTGCTGAGTCTGAATGGAGCCTGAGCAGTGGAAGACAGAGTGGGGACAACAGATAAAGTTCTCATTGCAGAAATAATTGCTCCTGTTTCTCTGGTGTTAGCTGTAACAGTTCTCCACTGTCAGAAACTCTTGGGAGAAAAGTGTCATTAGGGATCATTTTCTTCTTCTCTTTAATTTCAGTTTGCTTTCATTATTTTATTATTTATATTTTGATTTAATTTTATTTTTATTGCTCCTTTTCCATTTCCATTCTTGCTTCCTCCAAACATCTCCTGACCTGTTCCAGCAACAGCCAAGGTCACATCCACTGAGTGTAAGTTTGTGCTTCCACTGAATTTGGATGATGGCTCTCCCTGCAGTGCTTTGTTCTCCCCTATGAGACAGAGCAGAAATCGTTCAGAGCAGAAATCCATTTTGATTTAGGTGAAATATACATCTTTGAGGTAAGTCTGTAGCTTGAAAACATAGCTGTTGTGTCTGACTGCCTGTTCTTGTAAAAAGCCTAGGCTCAGAGAAACTGCTCCAGTTGAAGGACAAGAGATAAGGGGGGGCAGACAGAGAGACAGAGAGACTGCTACAAGAGCAGGTCAACCTGACCTAGGAATTCTTTCTAATAAAGAATTAGTGGCAATTGTCATACAAAATCAGTAGAATGAATATGTAAAAACCTATTGTGAAATTGCATGCATATTTATTTAAGGTGGATATAAAAGGGGATCTGGAGTTCCCAGAGGTACCCATGTCATTTTAGGGGAATGATTCCCACATGCATCCAGCACTGTAATAAACATACCGGCTTTACAACTTTCACAAAAGTTGTGGAGTTTGTTTGCTTCCGCAAATCATTTTGGCGAGCCAGCCAGAAAACCATCTCTCTCCTCACAGGGGCAGAGGGATAGACCGACCTCCTGAGGTGCTCTCCAGGATTTTCCCAGAGGAGCTCCACTCTCTTGGCTTGCCTCCTGCAGAGACAGACAAGGATCTGCTGAGGTGTGCAGAGGATACAGTATGTATTGAGGGGCCCTGGGGGAGAGATAGGACTGCTGAGTAAGTCACTCAGAGACATCTGAGTGCTCAGTCTCCTTCCTGTGTCTGCAGGTTTCGCTGTTCCATAGAGCAGCCGCTAGCGACGCTGGGGATGATTTGAGTGAACCTGTGTGTCTCTGTGTGTGTGTGTGTGTGTGTGTGTGTGGTGTCTGGACATTGTATCACTGTATAGTTAATGCATTGTGTTGTTGATGTTAATGTGTTTGTAGTCATGTGAGCATGTGGTGTGTAAGAGACCAAGCGAGTGAGTGTGCCTACAGTGCGGGAGAGTTTCTACGACTGAAGTAGCTGAGTGAGACCTGAGGCACCAGCTGGGGCAGGCGATGGGGCAGGGAGCACCTGGCAGAGAAGTGGAGCAAGTGGAGAAGTGTCACCGACATGTTTTATGAAAAATCCTTTACTTAGGATTTTTCCTCTCCTGAGAGCTGAGAGGCCTCAGGAACAAACTGTAAACAATTCTTATCTGCTACTGTGGAATGCAACAGGGGATGTCTGTGATTGGCCCCGTCAGACTGTTTGCAATTAAGAGCCTATCATAGAACACCTGTCCAGCTGGTCTCGGTCAGGGAGGACATTCCTTTTCTATTCTTAGCATAGCTTAGTGGTGAAATCCTTCTCTCTATTCTTTTAGTATAGTTTTTATATCTTATATATCATATAATAATAAATCAAGCCTTCTGATACATGGAGTCAACTTTGTCGTCTCTTCCCTCATCATGGGACCCCTCTGAACGGGGTAACAGAGAAGCATGGGTCAGGACATTTATTGTGTTCAAAGGTGGTGATTTGTGTAGATTGTGCACACTCTAACCGTGGCTAGACAAACTCAAGAGGTTCCTCTGCCCAAGTGGTTTGGACTCGACCCTTAAGATTTTGTGAATCCTGTGAATTATTGGATAGATAGAGGAGACAAACGAGTTCATTTAGAGAGCCTTTATTGGACTTCAGCTGGTATTATAATAAGTCGGGACTGGAACAACCTTCCTTAGAGGATTTAGAATTCCCTGGAGTGATAAACAGAACAGCCTGCCTCTGTGAGCAATTCCTGGGAGCCTTTGGTGCATTGAGAGGCTGGCACACTGCTTGGGTACTATTGCAGTGCAGAGTTTGTGAGAGACACTGGTATTGCTGTTCTAACAAGTGTCAGGGTATATTCCCTAAGGGTAAATTGAGGTTTCCTGATCAAGCTGATTCAGAACCCGAAATCTTAAAGCTTGTGTATGGAAGATCACATCTGATACCTGCCATCTGGGGGTGTGTGTGGGAGGAAAACTGGCAAACAGCTGTGAAGTTCTGTGAAGAGAGGTTTGTGTGGAAACAAGATAGGACAAGGAGAAGGAGATAATGGAAACTAACCAGAACAAAGAAGTTCCTCAGGCTAGCCCCTTGGGGTATATCTTGGCCCATTGGAAGGAAGTCACCAGCATGGGGGGCTCTGAGAATAAAAAAAGATCTAATCCAACATTGCACACGCTGGTGGCCGTTATGCAGGTTAGAGGATGGAACAAAGTGGCCACCCACTGGAACTTTAGATTATAATACCTTATTGCAGTTAATGTTTTTATGACGGGAAGGTAAATGGGATGAGGTTTCATATGCTGATACATTTTTTTGTTTTAAGAAATCACCAGGAATGGCAAAGAGACTGTGGGATCAGACCGCCCTCAGACCCACTGGTCTTAGCTCTTGAAAAAGTAAACAAAACAAAGAGGGGGCAAATCAAACATTTTTGTTCAGCATGCAGTATAGGCCAACAGTGTATGAGGTCAGCTATAGTTTATCATTCTGAGGGGCAAGAACAAGATACATTTGGTTTTATAAAAGCTCCTCCTAGGAGAAGGGAGTTTGAGGATGAAGATGAAGAGGAAGAGGACTTCCTCAAAAAGGAGGAGGACTCAGGCTGGGAAGGCACATCTACTAGAACCCACCCCCCTCCTGACAGCCCAGTTACATCTAGAACTAGGAGGCAAGCAGTGTTACAGGCCCCTCTGCAAGAGGCAGTGGGACCAGAAGGAAGGAGATTAATGATTAAAGTGCCATTTACCACTGTTGATTTAGAGGCATGGGAAAGGATTGCTAGGAATTATTGCATTGATCCGATACTTACTGCCAAACGTCTATGATATGTTATCAAACAACACAATCCAGATTGGGCCGACATTCAGTTACTACTGGATGCTTTCTCTGAAACAGAAAAACAGCTGATCTTAAAGACAGCAGAGACTTTGGCAGAGGATTACTGCAAGAGCAAGCAGTTAGATGTAAAAGAATATTTCCTCCTCCAAGACCCAGAATGGAATAGCAATGTATCAGCAGAAGTAAAGAAATTAGCGGATTATCAGGAGTGGATAGTAACAGGAGTGGAAAGAGCTATTCCAAAAACCATAAATTGGTCTGCCTTATATTCCCTTAAGCAGGGGCCTTCCAAGACTCCGTCCGGGTTTCTAGAGCGCTTAAGGGATGCTATGTGTCGTCATACATCACTAGATGCAGGGTCTGAAATAGGGATGAACCAACTAGTTAATTCATTTTTGCTGGAGATATTAGTCATAAACGTCAGAAAATCCAGGGGCTGGAAGGGAGATACCTCAAAGTCTTGCTAGAAGAGGCATGGAGGGTATTTAGTAACCAGGAAGAAGGATATAAACAAGGAATGAAAAAGTTGGTAGCAGTAATACAGGAGGAAAGGCAAGGAAAATGCAATCAGGGACCACCCAGGCAAGGACCACCTCAGCTGGGCAGAAATCAGTGTGCAATCTGTAAAAGAACTGGTTACTGGAAAAATCAATGCCCAGAACAGAGACAAGGTGACTGACAAGTGGCTGCACAAAACAACTGAGGAGGACTGGGGAATTCTGCCCCAGCAGATCCACTGGTTATAACAATGAGGCTGGGGGAAGAAGGGAAAAGGGTGGAATTTTTGGTTGATACAGAGGCCACGTAGTCAGTTTTAAATAGAGCTTTAGTACCTGTGGAAAATTATTATGTTGTAGTGCAGGGAGCAACTGGCCAGTTTGAAAAGGCATATTTTTCCAAACCTTTGAGGTACAAATTGGGAAAACAATGGGGTATTCATAAGTTTTTGTACATGCCTAATTCACCAAAGGTACTTTTAGGGAGAGATTTATTGGAGCAGTTACAAGCAACCATTACATTCCAAAATGCAGAGGTTGCTCTGGAGGTGAATGATCAGAAGTACATAGAGGTATTAAGTTTAATCTTAACAGCTATTTAAATTAATGAGGAAATTGATGAAAATATATTAAGTCAAGTATTTCCCAGGGTATGGGCCTCTGACGTACCAGGGAGGGCAAAAAATGCCTCCCCCATAGTAATTAAGCTTAAGGAAGGGACACAACCAGTGAAAATTAAGCAGTACCCCCTAAAAAAAGAAGACAGGGAAGGAATCAGCCAATAATTGAAAAATTTCTGCATTTAGGGTTATTGAAAGAATGTCAATATGATTTCAATACTCCCATTTTACCCTTTCAGAAATCTGATTGGTCATACCGAATAGTACAGGATTTGAGGGCTGTCACTAAAGTAGCAGAAGATTTATATCCTGTGGTAGCAGATCCATATATTTCACTAACTTGTCTAACACCTGAGCTAACCCAGTTTACCATTTTAGACCTGAAAAATGCCTTCTTCTGCCTCCCTATCCATGAAGCCAGCCAGAAAATTTTTGCATTCAAATGGGAAACCCCTAAAACAAGGTGCAAAACCTGTGGGAAACTACAAAATTAGAGGGTTTTGGGAAAGCTGCAAAAGGCAGGCCTCAGAGACAGCAGAACTGTGATTAGAGCTAAGCAATAGCCATGAGATAGGTCAGCAGAAAAATTATTTGAAAAGTAGAGAAGCAAGGATGAATAGAACAATGGTCCATGTATTAACACTTGTCTAGGATAACTTCCTAAGCTGCAGAAAAGTTTATCTAGCAAGGTATTAGGAAGTTTGAAGTTTATTAATGGAGCTCTGTGCATTGTGCTTTAAGGCTTACAAGAAGGCATTGTATCCGAAATAAGCAAGCATTGTTTTAACCAAAGGTACGTGTGCTTATAGCGATTGGATCGAACGACTTTCAATATACTTCTGCTGTGTGTGATTGGTCAAAAAAGTTATAAAGTAAGTTGTAACATTAAGTTCTTTGTCTGCTGCTTGGGATGTGAGCTGCTGGCATCTTCCCATTCTCATAGCCATGTAATGAGACTGATGCTGGAAAATACAATAGCTCAAGGCACGTTCCAAAGCAGTCCCATCCCATTCATGGTTTGTACATAGCCCCCGGCCGGCATAATTACTTGATGAGCTGGAGGCAGTGTGCCCTCCAAGATCATTCTTGAGTAGGACAGTATTCCAGGGGAAGATTGGCAAACCCAGAGTTTACTGGTGCTGAGGAAGCCTTGCAAAACCTTCCCACGGGCGGTGCTCTGGCACCCTCCTGAGCTCCTGGAGCCCTCACTCACCTCAGGCACAGTTTGGACAGCAGGGGAGGGTTCCCTCTGTGAGACGTGGGGACAGGAGGAGGGAAGACTGCAAACGCTGCCAGGAGGGCAGGGCTGTTTTCATTTATGGTGCCAAGTGGTAGTACATCATCTTTGATTTAATGGGAGGTGCTGAAGGGCAAAAATTCTCAATGATAAGGAGAGAATGTCTCCCATCACACAGCAAGGGAAGTGAAGGGGAAAGCGCAATCTGTATTTCATGGGAGGTGTTCAGTTTTTAACAAAATATTTTTGCAGAAGATTTGCCTAGACAGTGGTGATTGAGAGCATTTCATCAGACTCACAGAGTATCCCCACATCTGCTCTGCCACATTTTCTCTTTTTTTCATTCTGAATGACTGCTCCTGCCAAGGTTGCTCCTGCTTGCAGTTCTAATCTCAGTGGAGTCCCAGAGTTTTCTCAGCAGGCCTCTGCAGCGAGTTCTGAGCCAAGGCGTGGCTCTGCTGCCAGCCCAAATTTGCACTTCCCTTGCCCAGCCTGAGTGCAGGTGGAGCACGTGCTGGCCATGGCCGGAGATTTCCATGGCCAAAATCCTCCAGCATTTCCATCTGCTCATGGCTTTGGGTAGCACGAATCACACAACAGCCATCGCAGCTGACAAAAGGCACTTCCTGCAGATTGCCACAGCCACACTGCTGATCCACAAATACACCAAAATCAATTTCAGCTGAAAAATGTCATTTATTACAAATTGCTACATCCATGCTGACAATACAGAACTAAACAGATCTCAATTTAGGGAAAAATCAGGAATTTATTAGATTATTACAACTTGTCTATGTAAAATATACAAATACCAAGTTCACTTAAGAAAACTTGATTTATTGCTAGCCTCTACTATACACAACTCACTATACACAAAGATCAATTAGGCGTTTAACAACTTTATTACATATTACTACAAATGTAGAGCCCATATAGAAATACAAAAATAAGCATTCCTTCACTAAATAGCCTTATGCTAAGAATTCAATAGATAGTTATGAAACTATACCCTCCATACATCTTTAAATAAACTAAATACATACATATATGCACATATATAAAAATACATATATAACTATAACAATCTACAGATGTAAATATAGATTAAATATTACAGATTATATACCTTATATATATAAACGCTATATAAACCACATCTATAAATATACAAATATTACTCTACCAATCTAAACAGCAATCCAACTGTATCCATAAAAATACACAGCTATACATCTGGACACATAGGTAAATATAAATAAATAGAAATACATCAATATACATAAAAAAATTTTAAAAAAGCATATTTACTGATACAAATACCAATACACTAATTTTAAAAGACATATACTGAAAACTACATCAATACATATAGATACCCACATAACTGTGTACATATGGAAATAGAACTAAACATATACATTGGAACATACATCAAGACCTAGATACACATTTACAAAAATATGCAACTGCAAACCTGTATGTATATATCTATACGTACATATGTACAGAGTACATTGATAAATATAGAAACATAAGTATATGTTATATTGCACTAAATAGTTTATTCAGTTGTGGTTTTGCACTGGGTTATGGGAATTTTTTCCTGAGTATGTTAGGTCACATGGGTGGCTTTTTCCCCTCCCCCGTCATATGGTTACTCCCTCACACCCCCCCCCCCCCCCCGTTATACATGGTGGTCTGTCCCATGGTGGTCTGTCCCATGGGGATCCCTCCCCTCCGCCCCCCCCAATGGCATCCCATTGGCCGCGGTCCTCTCTCCCCCACCCCCATCCCCTTGGGTATAAAAGTCCCTTGTGAGAGTGCCACCTGCTCTTTTCTACCATGGTGGTCTCTATCAACCAAGAATTACCGTGTAAGCCAGTAAACAGCTACTCGTTCCCACGTGGAGAAGAGCGTTCCTTGTTGCCAACATATTTTATGAAAAATCCTTTACTTGGGATTTTTCCTTTCCTGGGAGCTGAGAAGCCTCAGAACAAACTAAACAATTCTTATCTGCTGCTGTGGAATGCCACGGGAAAATCTGTGATTGGCCCCGTCGGACTGTTTCCAATTAAGAGCCTATCACAATTCACCTGTTCGGCCCGTCTCGGGCTGAGAAGACTTCAGTTTACACATTCTTTTCTATTCTTAGCTTAGCCTTGTAGTGAAACCTTTCTCTTTACTCTTTTAGTATCGTTCCTATATCTTATATATCATATCATAATAAATCAAAGCCTTCTGATACATGGAGTCAACGTTGTCGTCTCTTCCCTCATCCTGGGACCTCAGAAAACCCCTGTAATAGTTCCTCGTCTCTTACTTTTGTCTATGCAAGTCCGTGTGGGCTAGAGTCTGAGCTAGCCGGATTTGAAGTCATATAAAGCCCCGGAAACCCATGGATTATTGCACGCACAAAAATATACCAATACAAATATCAAGCTACATATGAAAATATCCATGTAATTATCAGTAACTCCATGCAAGTCCGTGTATCTTTATACAGCATGTGAAGCAGAGGGATCCCAGCCACCCCATCTTCAAAGCCTCTCCCTCGGTCTCCTCCTCCCATGCAGAGCAGCTCTCCTGGACAGGGACAGCAGATGGGGCATCTGGCAAGCAAAGGGAACACTGAGTGAGTATGGGGACGTTTCCCTTGGCAGCAGCTACACTTCCATCAGGGAAGAGGACATCTCAGAGCCTCCCCAGGAGGGCTGGACAGAAAAAGCTGTGGTGAGCGCAGCCGCGGCGGGACTGTCCCGCAGCCCCGGCAGCCCGGCACAGGCGGCACAGCTCCCGGGCCCTGCCGGCACAGCTGCCTTGCCCAAGGACAGCCCCTGTGCCGGCCGGGGCAGCTGCGCTGAGCGGCCTCAGCACGGGCAGGGCCCGCTCCTGCCCCCGCCAGGCAGTGCCCACGGCCACAGCCCACGCCACCCTCTGCGCCCGCACCTCCCATCCTGTCTCACGGGCTCTGGGTGGCTGCATGGCAGGGAAGGAGGGCACTGACCGCTCCATGGGGAGCCATCAGAAGCGGCTGAGCTGGTGGCTGCACACCTCCAGCCCCGCCGCCAGCTGCTGCCTGTTGGCCCTGGTCAGGCACTTGATGTGGAGCAGAAGGTCGGGGTGGTCGCGTCAAAAGTTGAGGTTCCTGAAGTGGAGCCAGGTCCCGGCATCGCCCGGCTTATCTGAGCCAGCCCAGCCCGGCACTCTGCGGAAGCGGAAGAGGTTGAGCTGCCGCACGAAGCCCCCAAAGTGTGAAGTGCGAAGTGCGTGGCTTGGAAGGAGTCCGGGGCTGGCCGCGCCTCCTCAGAGCCTGCCCCGTGGGCATTGCCCGAGCTGAGCAGCTCTTGCTCGAAGAGGGAGCAGTCGATGAGCAGCCCCTGGGCCCCGCTGTCCCAGTGCACAGAGCGGATGTGGGGACTGTCGGCCAGGTACCAGAGCTTGGCAGAGAAGGTGCTGGCGCTGAGCCTGGCCGGCTTTGTGTGTAGATTCAATAGGAACAGTTTGGTTGTTGTGCACTGAGCTGGTGCACACACACACTGTCTCAGTTGTTTGCCAAAGTCTAACCTGATTCATTTTTGTTAATGCAGCAAAAAAGAGACAGAGGATCTCATCTGGAGGATGAAGATTGTTTTTGCAAGGAGGGAGATAAGGCACAGTGCTTCAATTTTAGCGTTACAGAGCAGTGGATATTTTCCCTGTCAACTTTCTGCTTGCAGTGCAGATCCTACTGGTGTCTTTTAGGGCTTCATGTTGGACCATGTGTGAGTCAGCTGGCACAATCTCCCAGTTAGAACACAAGGAGTAGATTGTGTCTGTTACCTTGCTCCTTGTGGGATCCCCAAAGCAACAGCTGGGCAGATGTGCAGTATTAGAGATGTGGGCACCCTTAAAGTCAGCCTGTGGCAGAGGATCACTGACTTGTCAAGGGTTATTCCCAGCTGCAAGCTCACTTTAGTGATTTACAGTCCTCCTTTTTGTCTTCCACTTTTCATCCATTCCTCCCAACAAATCTTTTTCAAAATCTTTCTAGTTCCATGATCTTCTCCGTTTTGTTACCGTGATGCATCAGCATGTTAAAAACCCCAAATCAAATTGACAGCGTGGATGTGTATTTGGCCTTTATTTGATAGTGTTCTTTAATGTTCAGGAAGAACTTGGAGAAGGTGGGAATCTGTGCACTTCAGCCACCATGTCTGGAATTGGCAATAAATGGATGGCTGGAAAGCCTGGCCTTCTGCACCCTCCAGAAGAAGGCAGGGGTTGAAAATTCAGTCACCACTGTGGAGACCATGAAACTTGGTGGTGTTCCTTAAACGGTATGTTTCCTTGCATACCCCCACTCCATCTTTTGGTTTTTTTCATCTGGAGACAGAAATGTCTCTGGGGTCAGGATGAGCCCTTCTGTGACCTGGCCTATGTGGCTGTGCCCAGGAGGAGCTGGACAGGAGGAGCTGGACATCCGGACCCTGCAGACCAAGAATCGGAAACTGGCGGAGATGCTCCACCAGCACCAGGCCACCGAAGATGAGCTGCAGGAGCACATTGAGAAGCTGGAGTGTCGGCAGGCCACCGGCGATGCCTCTCTGCTGATCATCAACTGCTACTGGAATCAGGTTGGTAACAGCCTCTGTTACTTCATATACAGTTTTCTTGTCTCCCTGTACCACTGCACTCCTTTTGTTCACATCCTTTCTTTATCTTGTCTTGCTTTGCCTGTCCCATCATTCAGGTGGATGAAAAGATCCGCATCATCCTTAAATGCTTCGACCTGGACCAGGGTCTTGGAGACCTTTTGTCTGAAAGAAAAGCACTGGTGGTGCCAGAACCTGAACCAGACTCTTGACAGTAATCAGGAGCGCAAAGATGAGAGGGAACGAGGTGAGGCACCTGTCTGGGGACAGTGGGAAAAGTGGATTTCTGCTGTGGACAAGGCTGATGTCCATTTCTAAAGGCTGACAGAGACTTTTTTTGTGATTGTGAAGAGCCTTCTAGAACACACTTTTTTTAACCCCTGTATGTTCCCAGGGGAAGGACTGGAGCCAGCATTCTCCTTCCTGGCCACTCTAGCCAGCAGTGCCAGCGAGGAGATAGAATCTCAGCTGCAGGAGCGTGTGGAGTCCTCCCGCTGTGCTGTTGCCCAGATTGTGACAATGTATGACAAGCTGCAGGGGTAGGTGGATGTGCTATCCCACAAGCTGAACAGTGGAGGTATGACCAAGGTGGCAGGTATTTAAGAATGCTTATCTGCCCCCACCTTAGACCTGATCCTGCATTGTAGACATTAAGGTCTAATCCTTCTCATGTGCATGTATTCTCCAAAATGAATTTGTTTGGCTTTCCAACTCTTCTTATCAAAACCTCTTCTAAAGGACCATGTGCCAAAAGCGCATGGTATCTACCTCTGTTTTGAATGCTGAGGGCTCTGCCCAGCATGCTGGGCTAAGAAGCAGCTTGTTTCTGCCAGTACTGTGTTCATGTGCCTGAAAAGTCAGAAAGCTCAGTGAGTCTAAAGTGAATCTGAATCTGAATAGAACCTTGTCAGGCAGCTGTCCTCAGCCACCACATAAAAGGTTTCACACTTACAAGTAAAGAAGTGAAATCAGCATTGTGAACTGATGGGGGACTCCTTCTCCTTTGCAGTTTAGTAGGAGGGGTAGGAATAACAAGGTGCTCAGTTCCCACTGAGTCCTGAGCAAACCTGTACCCATTTCATGATGTGGTGTACTTAGTGTAGCTGTCAGTTTTGAACATAGCAGAGTCTGCAGAGAAAGCCAAATGACTGTCTTCTAAAAATTATTGTAGCAGATTCACTTTAGACTCAGATGGCTGCTGAAAAAACAGCATTAGCTTAAGGTTAGATTTTGAATATTTTGAAAGAAACCTTGGGTGGGATATCAACTGATGCTCGGTGTGCCTTCTGTGTGCTCTGACCAAGTCTGGCATTGGTGTAGGGAAGTGTTGCTGTCCTTGGCTGGCAGTCATAATCTGTAGTAGCTTTGACACTGGTGCCAGGTGAGCCTGTCCTCAGGTGCTCTAGTTTCACCTGTCACCCCGGTCCTGTGGTTGTCACATGGTGACATGGTGTGTTAGCCCAGTGTGTCACCCTGGGCCACCTGTTGCAGCAGGTTTATGCATGAATTTGGGCAGCATTCGGATGTCCCTGGGTTTCCAAGGGCATGCTGGGTTGCTGGCACAGACACAGCTGAAGTGATCTCTGGTGTGAGGAGATGTCCCACGGGTGAGAAATAGGGCAGCGCTGTTAAAGTGCAGAGCCTTTTGCACCTGTGGCAGAGGTAAATTAAACTGAAGTTAGACTTAGAAATCTCCTTTTCTCTTTTCTTATTTCTCTGTATTTTGCTGTTCAGGAATTAAAACAATTTTTCATTGGTTTAATGCCTGCTGTTCAGAAATTAAGGCTTGATTTCCATTAATTTCCTTTTCTTTGTTCACCTTTCAGATATTTCACTGATGGAAGAAGCAGTAGTGGAGCTGAATACCTACCTGTCACACGAGAATAGACGGCTGCAGGAACTGGCTGATGTACTTCAGGAGAAGCACAGAGTCATGTCTCAGGAGATATAAATAGGAGAGAGGAAGAAATCTGCTTTAGGGTCCTGCTTAGCATAATTTATGATTGGAAGGCAGTTCATTTTCTTGGAGGGGCACGGGAGGAGCATGGTTTGAAAGTTACAAAAAGGGTTGTACTGTGGAGAGCTGTACATAGATTTTCTGTAGAAATCAGATTGATTTGCTTGTTACATCACTAAAGGAAAGGATATAAGTACGTCAGGGAACTGAATGGATTTAACTTTTGAAGAAGAGGGGAGAGCAGGGAAACCGGGGGCACGTGATGCTGAGGTGGCTGTGTAGACACCTGGAACAGCCGAGGTGACATTCCTGTCATTCTCAGTTCCTTGGTTTCTCTGTGTAATTTGACAGTGTAATGATATTAGTTACAGGATGATCCTGGCTGTTACAGGATTCACATTAGTAGCAGCATATGTTTGAGAGATTTCAGTTCATTTAAAAATTGTCTTTATGCTGGTCTTGCGCAGCCTAAGACCTCTGAGCACTTAGGTGCTCTGTAGAGTAGATGGACATAGGGATTGAAAAGATTAAAATCCGAAAAAGGCTTTGAATTAGCTGAGGTGACTGCCTCTGTATTCTGCCAGATATTACCAGCTTCCTGCTCTTTCTCCATTTTCAGTTTTGTCTAAATTTTGTTGCTGTCTTGAGATTTAGCCAGTGTAAAATTCAGTTCACAGAAAAGTCTGTCACCAGAGCAAAAGAGGAAAAGCACATGATGAGTAAGAGAAAAATGACTCCTGAGCAGTGTCAGGAATAGTTGGCTCTATGCAATGTGCTCACTGAAGCACTCCTTTGATTGCAGTTCTCCAAGCTGCAAGAGAGGGTGGAGACAGCAGAATCCCGGGTGTCTGTCCTGGAGACCATGATTGATGACCTGCAGTGGGAAATTGACAAGATCTGCAAGAGAGAGCAGAGGCTCAGCCGCCACCTGGCCGAATTCCTGGAGCGAGTAAGCGCTGGCCAGGAGCCCTGGGAAGTGGGGGTGGTGTTGGATGGGTGTGTCCCAGACATCCTCTCTGGGACTTTGGTGGGAGAGCTGAGAACCTGCAGTGCTCCTTCTTTGGCCTTGGACCTGCTGCATCACTCTTGCCAGTATTTCACTGGGTCTTGAGGAAATGTCATGCACTTTTTGCAGGTAAATTCCAAAGGCTACAAGGTTATGGAGCTGGGAGCATCCTCTGTGGGGGAACAATCACCCCCAATGCCTGCATGATGAGGTCAAGAGCTTGGTTCTGGGCGAGGGGAAGAATAAATTGAAGGAGAACAAGGGCCACAATTTGAACAGAATTTAGATACTTATTTTAGATAATTTTTAGATCCTGTGCCACAAAGCTGGGTGACTCTGGGCAAGCCATTTTGTCTGTGTATGAGTTTTCTACTTAAGAAACACCTGAATTAGTGGAGTTAGACTGTGTCTGGCTTGGTCAAGTTACCTGACTGCTCAGGGTGTGGCTGCTGTTACTGTATGAACAGATAGTTCATTAGCACTCTCAGGAGATACATTAACAGTAGGATTTACAAGCAGGTTATCCCAACAGTTTGAGGAGATGAATGCAGAGCTGGAAGAGAATAAAGAGCTTGCTGGGAATCGCCTTCATGAATTGGAGGAACTACGTCAGGATCTTGAGGAAGTAACAACACAGAATGAAAAGCTCAAGGTGAGACATATGTAGCTGTGTGAGGATGAAGGTGTTCTGTGGGATGGGCTGCCCTCAGCTTTGCAGTGCTGTCTCTGCAGAAATCCTCATTGCAGCGTCTGTTCTGAGCCTGTTCTTTAGCTGTGTTCTACTTTGCT